>NW_007729230.1:14472-51354 GCF_000696425.1 Galeopterus variegatus | reverse complement strand
AAAAAAAAAAAAAAAAAAAAAAAAAAAAAAAAAAAAAGAATTTTGAGTACAAAGTAAGGGAAAAACACTTTCTTCTATGAATGACTTAAAAGCACAAAGCTTAGGTTTAAATAAACTAACATCTGTTATTGAACAGTTCAATTCTACCAACACTTACTGTACATATAGTACAAGGCAATGAGTTAGGTGCTATGAGGTATTAATAGACATGTAAGACATGAGCCTCCAGGAGTGAACCACCTACTAACTGGGAGATGAAGCATGTATACAGGCAATGGCAATGGAAGACAACGTGGCAATGCTACAAAAAGTACAAATAAAAGGGTAGGCTAGCACAGAGGCCAGAATATTTATACCTAGCTGAGAGTTATGGGGAAGGCTTCATGGAGGAGTGAGCATTTGAGTTGAATCACAGAGGATGGGAATGAGGCAGCTGGGCTGGGGGTTTGGGTGACATCCTAGATGAAGGGCACAGTGTGATCAAAGGCACAGAAGTGTGACTGTATTAGAGTGTTTGTGAGCAACAGGAGCACAGCTTATCCAAGGGGGAGATGTGTTAAGACAGTGATGGAAAAAGCAAGTGTTTGAACTCGAAAATGGACCAGGGCTTATTCATGTAAGAAAAAGTAGTCTTCAAGTTTCACTGTACATTCGGAATCATTCTGGGGATTCTGTAAAAATTCTATTCCCCAAGCCCACCCCAGAGACTTATTTGCAGTAGTTCTGTGCATCTTCATTTTCAATGAGTACTCTAGATCATTCTGGTGTGTGTAGTCCATAGACCACACTTTGACAAACATCCACGTCGGGCTTGGAAAGCAATTCTTCAGGATTTCACTTTATATATTTTTTTCTCACTTTATATTTTTAAGTAATAGAATCTTTGCATGTTTTTGCTCAGAAACTCTAGCTGTTTGGATTTGTTTATGGCCTTAAATGCTTTTTGTTAACATGAAAATAGATAATGAGCTCTTAAAAGAAAACCATATTGATAAAATTTAATTACATAAATACACACACGTGCATGTACACACACACCTCCAGATTCTAGACATCTCTCTTCTACCAAAAACAGTGTTCAGAAAATAAGCTGTGCAAGCCCCAAAATTCTGCAGAGTTTGAAGTTTAAGTATTCAGAAGCAGCTTGAGACATCAAATGCTCTGCACATCAGTAAGTCTGGGTAGAAAAGAAATTTAAATAAGAGATCAACTATGCGGTGGGGAGGAAAGGAGGACTTATATGTAATCTGACCCGTCAATGTTAAATTGAAAAGGGGTGTGCTCATGTTTGCATACATCTTCATGCTGCTTTCGCTAATTAACATGTGTAAAAGTCTAGGAAAATTTTCAGCAGGGGTAATGCCTCTCTTTATCCCTTTATAATTCATTTTTCTTCTAAGCTTTTTTAATGGTGGCTAGAATCCTGCAGTAAGAATCACATTCTTGATTTTTTGACAGCATTGCCACATTTTCATCCTTTCGGTGTTTCTTAATTTCAGACTCTGCATTTTGACAGCTCAACCCTGTTGATTAATGCCTTCTAGGAACCCCTGTATGGCCTGCCTGTTAGCGATCTAATTTTGTGCTGGAATGCCTGGGCTGGTATGTTGAACCGATTCACCACCCAGGTGGCTACATTTGGACTAAATGAGCTGTGAAGGGTTTCATCTTTGCCCATCACAGTCTTCCTTAGCAGAGCCCCACAGTATGCAGCCACTGCTTCGACATGATTTGTCACAACCCATCAATAGAAAATAAATTATTGCCATTCTCACTTGTCAATGGGCTTGTCTTCACTTCAGCTGGCCTAATGATTGGAAACTCAAAGGGAACATTTCCCATCTTCGTGGAGCATGATTATGACCGAACATTCTGCTCCCCTATGCATCTTGGCCAGTAAGAACATGTAGGAAAAGCAAATTAATTGGCTGTTTTGCGCCAGTGATTAGAACATTACACTTGAAGTCTGCAGAAACTGGTATTAGGCAAGCAAGATTAGGTCGGTTCTGGCTTTTATTTGCTTAGTGCAACATGATTAGCAACTGCTTCATTCAAAGTTAGCGCACTTGCTGCTGCAGAAGAAAGTCTTCGTAACATAATGATGCTGCTGCATACCTTTAAGCTGATAAGTATGTTCCAGGCAAAAATCAAAATCTCTTTGGGAAGAAGCAAATGAGGATATATAACAGGGAACTCATCAAATGGCTTTAGAGTCATTCACATGTCTGGCACTTTCAAAAATTATATTCCTAGGAAACCTGCTCTGCAAGCCGAAGTATGTTCCAGGCAAAAATCAAAATCTCTTTGGGAAGAAGCAAATGAGGATATATAACAGAGAACTCATCAAATGGCTTTAGAGTCATTCACATGTCTGGCACTTTCAAAAATTATATTCCTAGGAAACCTGCTCTGCAAGCCGTATTCGCAGAACGTAGAGGTAGTAATTGTGTCAGTTCAGGAGACAAAGAATAAAAGGACCCAAGGAGCAACAAGAAGTAGAAAAGGTGACACCTTCCAATGAACTAACTAAAAATGAGCTTGCCTTAAAAGAAACAGAAAACTTCTTTTTTTTACAAACTACAGAAAGAGCAAGAAGAGCAACAGACACAATAGCATCAAGTCAGACCTCATAATTAAATTCAGAGATGCAGTAGATCAAAGAGGAAACCGTACTAAAAAATTAGGTCTAGGATGTGGATTTGAGTTTCCCTGTTAGCAGCTTTGCCTGGAGTGTAATGACAAGAGGCTTTATTTAACAGAATAATAAACAAAGATGTAGTGTACAAGTAAAAGAATGCCTGTCACTTTAATTAATTTAAACATGATAGTGTTTTAGATTCTGGCCATGTTTCCAAAACTAAGCAATTTTTATTACTGCCCCATTTTGTCGACCACCACCCCAACAAAAGAGGGGAAAATTACTGTCAACAAAGATCAAATCTGAGTTCCTGGCTTCCATTCTCTCTGGTCTTCTTGGTGGATTACCTTCCCTCTCATTGTCCATTCTTTGGCCCACAGATGCCCCAAGAGTACAACCAAATCTTCAAATGATATACAGTTTAGAAATATTATTAGTGTAGTTTCAGTTTCATGTTCGTTTATTTTAGCTCAGATTTCACCTCTTCCACAAAAAGTGATACTGTCCACTTAAGAACACTAAAACACCTCTGCTTGGTACCAATGACTTCTCAAATGCATGCAAGCTTCTCCCCAGTATTACAGACATTTTGGTTTACCAAACTTGCCATAGTTTTCTTCCTTTTTTATTCCTTTTTACTGGTATGAGTTACTGTCTTCTGGTGTTTGGAAACAAGGTTCTTAGGCTCCCAAGTCACTCCTCTGGTTTCTGGATCTAGTCTTATGTCATCATGGCCAGCTCTTCTTTTCACATGTTTAACGCACCTTGCTCTAGGAAGCCTTGCCTGCTCAAGGCCTATTTCTCTCCATTCTGTACTGTATTGCCACCTTCCTCTGTTAAAGCGCTCTGGATCTTTACGTCTCTTTCTGTCTTATTCTTGTCTTAGACTAGTAACATAAGATCTATCTCCTGTATATTTTGTCTGCTATCTTGAGTCCTACATGCAACTCATTTTTCCCTTCTTATCTTTGCATTTTCCCTCTTTTTTTTTTTTAGTTTGCAAACACTGTTCTCTACTAGATGTCATCTGTTCATATTTGATCCAAATAAACATTTATCATCTTTAACTCCTGCGTCATCATATTTCCTTAAAAGCATATCCCTATGTTGTGAGATGTGACTAAGTGTTTTATACACACACACACAAATAAAAATTGGTGCCTTTTAGAAATTACCTGCCCATGCCTGAATCAACATTGGGAAGTTAGGTGAGAGATTATCTGATATGTAAATAAATACACGGTGTCATTCTACATTAACATTAACGCATAGGTGCATTTGCTAACCAACAGCTGCCTTAATCTATGCTATCTATTCAATAATTGTTAATACTAAAAGTATTCTTGTATGATTTCACATACATTTGTAATACTATTCGTTAGAAAGTAAGGATTTGTACAACACACATTTGTCTCCCATGGATTTGTGCCTGAAAAAAGAAATTTTTTAAACACACACCAATTTTGTGTTTCTCAAACTTTTCAAGATCAAATAAGCAAAACAATTGAATTCTTCAAAGTGAAAATAAACAGCCTTGTCTAATGATCTCCTATTTATATGTTATCCGTAATTAGAATTATCAAAGTGTCCGTTGTCAAGACTGGGAAATAATGTCTTACAGAACAACCGTATCAAGGCTTTACAGTATATATGTCTACATTTAGTAGGCAACTTTATCAAGAAAAGTGAGGGGTCTTTTACCCTGCTTGCAAGCTAACAAAATAGCCTGCCATTGTTTTATAAATGCTGGCAGAGACACAAGGCTCTTAGCAGAGAAGCAAAGACCTTAATTATTCACAGCACTGTGAGCAACATGAGCTTCACGGTCACACTGGATACCCTTGCCCTTCAAAGTCCCATGGGGCAATGCAGAGTGGCCCAGATGGATGCTGCACACACAATAGGTTTATGTCATAGCTAAGGAACTTCAAATTTGGGAAATCCCATCTTATAACGGGGCTAATAGCAAAGCAGCCCAACTTTTGCCACAGAGGGAACCATATCTATATTATCCTAGTAGAGAAACAAATCTGCTTTCTACCCTGCAGGAGTCACTACCTCTGTTTTCCAAAGCTATTTACATATGTAGTCTGGGACAAAAGCTATCACAAGACATGTAAAAACAGCACTGGCTGGTTAGCTCAGTTGGTTAGCTCAGTTGACACGAAGGTTAGGGGTTTAGATCCCCATACAGGCCAGCTGCCAAAAACAAACAAACAAAAAACAACCATCATGGACAACTACCCCCTCAACAAAGTTTTAAATAATATTATTAATAATAATTACTTAGAGTACTTCTATGGTCCAGGTTACTGTATACATTATGTATATTTCCTCATTTAATTCTATCAATAGCTCTAATGAAATAGGTACTATTACCCCTGTTTCATAGATAAGAAAATTTAGGTACTCTTAGATAAAGTAACTTGACCCAAGAGGTGGGATTTTAACCTGTATTTGCTTGGATCTACAGTGTTTCATAGGTACTCCCTCCACGGAAGTCTTTTTCTCTGGTGTTCTCTTATCCCAATGAATGACAGCACTATTTATCCAATGGCCAAATAAAAAATTTAGGCACCATGATTTTCTTTTCTCTTTTGTCTGATAATCCACCAAGTCCTATTGATTTAATCCACTAAATATCGCTTGAATTAATCCCCTCTGCTGCTAATGTAATTTAGACCACCATTGTCTCTGGCTAGAATTGCTGCAATAGTGACTTCCAAATTGGTATTACAGTCTCCTGTCTAACTCTCCCCTCTAATCCCATCTCCACTTTTCAGCCTCTCAATGGTTCCCCATAGTCCTCAGGATAAATATAAATTTCTTGAACAGCACACAAAAAGCCTTTGTGACAGGATCGAGCAATAGACAACATTGTTCACATCTGTGAAAGTACAGTATTCTCTCTCACCTTGAGCAATACAGGTGCTGTTTTCTATTTTGGAATATTATTTCCTTCTTTGCCTTCATTTCCCTGCCCTTTCCCTCCAGCTTTCCCTGGCCAACTCTTATCCTTTCCGTTCTAAGACGTCACACTGTGAAGTCTTTGCTGTTGCTCCTAATTCGGATTGAGTGCTCTTGCTCTGTGATTCAGGCAGCACCTGTACTGGTCACATCCCTGCCCTTTCCCTCCAGCTTTCCCTGGCCAACTCTTATCCTTTCCGTTCTAAGACGTCAAACTGTGAAGTCTTTGCTGTTGCTCCTAATTCGGATTGAGTGCTCTTGCTCTGTGATTCAGGCAGCACCTGTACTGGTCACGGCACTTAACATTCCAGACTGTAACTGCCTGTCTATTTATCTAAGCACACTACTTTAAACTACAAGATGATAGGAACTGTGTCTTCTTTACCATTCTATCCAAAATGCCGAAGTACTTAGCACACATCACACTCTCAATGAGTGTATACTTTTAATGAATGAATGGGTAAACAGACAATGTCTCCCGCAGTTTTCCCTGCAATTAGTGTGATGCATGGAAAAGAGGGTCTCTATAAAGGTTTTACCTTTCCCTCCCTTATCAAGTAATGGGTAGATATTTATTTGAAAGAAAATGGAAATAAAACCCTCAAAAAAAAGAAAAAAAAAGATAACTGAAAAGGAAGCCCTTTAAAATGGATTCATTGAGGCAAACAGATGATATAAGAGGAGTTCCTTTTCAGTTTGGCCTTGTCTCACTTCAACATCCTTTCCTGATGTTAGCATCACCTTCACCTTCCCCTAATTAGATACCTTGGGTGTTCCCACTGAGTTTAGTTGCTCTAAGTCCACTCTAGTGGTCCTGGGGCTTTTCCCCCTCTGATAAAGTCCCCTTGTCCTGGGCCATCTTTACTCTTGCCTTAATCAAACCTTATTTCTTCCTACTCTCCTTTGCAAACATAACCCTGACTGATGTCTTAACGGTTCCTAGTGGCTTAAGGAATTATTTTAGCATTCTAGGTGTTAAAATGCCTCAATTCAATTGAAAGATAACACTGAATACTTAAGTAACTGTGACCAGTTACTGAGCTTCAGGATAACCTTTAAACCAAATTCTCAAGGCAAACTCTTTTCCCTATGTTTCTGTGAGAGCCTCGCCTGAGTTTTAACAAAGAAAACCCGTTGAAACATTTTGAATTATATGCATGAAATGCAATATTTGGTCAAGAAGAGGGTAATCTTAATCAAAATGTTAAAGGGACATTAACTTGCTTCCCTATTTCAATTCATTAATAAAATACAACAGCCAAATACTCTTAAAGAGTAAGAGAATAGAAGCAAGAGCTTTGGAGGGGTGACTTTTCAAGTTCCCAGAAAGCACCAGGTGACAACTGTTCAGGGAATCAGAAAGCAAGATGGAATGACAGTGAAGGTATAGAAGGATCAAAAATGGCAATCAAGAGGACATAAGGGCAGAGTGGAAAAGAAATCTGAATTTATTACCAAAGGAGAGCAGATGCTAATGAAAGTAGAAAGAAAAATGGACTGAGTGCACATGAAGTAGAAATGTTCACCTGGCAGGTACATCATACACAGGCCCGAGGCGAGACGAGGAGAGACCAAAGCAAGCGCAGACCAGGAGGGCCAAGAAAAGGCTGGTGGTTGGGAATGAAGAAAAGGGACTCCAAAGACAGTAAAGAACAAAGACAATGTGGCCTTAGACTTAGTGTGGGGGCTGCGAAGTGTCACATATGTTTAAAAACTGATAAGATGAAATATTGACAAAGAATGTAGAGAGATGTTTTTGTTTGTGAGATGAAGCTAAATGTGAGGTGAAGACGGAAAGAAATATTTAGGAATTAAAGTCCTTTCTATTTTTATTACTGCTAATCTCATTTGCCTAAGAAGTCTAATTGCTTTCTGCCTTTCTCTCTTCCCATTTTTCCCGATCAATCTTCCTAAAAGCCATTTGGTTGCATCATTCTCGTTATTGCTTTCTTAGTTATATTTTATGGGTCTGTGAATGATCTCCTATTACTTACCATCTTGACTCCTTCCCTTCTCCAGCAAGCTTCTTGAAAATGGTGAGCTTCACTGCTGAATGCATTTTCTCACTTTATATTTTTAAGTAATAGAATCTTTGCATGTTTTTGCTGAGTTATGGCAGAAAAGACATGAGGTAAAGCCAGAATTTATAATTCAAAAGAAAGCAGATGGCAAACAATTCGAAAACATTCAGCCTGGCCACAAAAGCAAGGGTGTAGCCCAGGGACCCCTTACAAAGGAGCTGAGTACAGAAAGGGATTATCAAGAGAAGGGAAAAAAGACCTCGAAGGCATTTCAGAAACCCTGGAGGATAGGGAGAAGTGTGGTCAGTGTGATTTATTTGGCCCAATTCAATGAACGCTTTTTTAGTCCTAATCTAACTTGGCCTCTCTGGGACTCGAACTGATGAACATTCCTTCTTTCCTGAAACTCTTTCCTCCCTTGCTTCCTTGCACTCTTCTCTCCTGGTTGTCCTCCTACCTGTCCGAAAAACCCCATTAGCTCCTCTTCCACCGATCCCTAGACCTCTCCTCATAACTCTGCAAACCCTTCCTTGGCCATCTCATCACTCCATCTCATCATTTCCATTAATTGCTGATGATTCTCACGATCCAGACCACCCTGATAAGCTCCAAATCCATATTTGCAACTCTAGACACTTCCACCAAGATGAACTCCTGGCACTTCAAATTCAATGTCCAGACTAGCACTCATTATCTCCCTGCTCCACTTGCCCCTCCCGACTCTACACTGGACTCCTGTACTGTGATTTTGGTGTATTAAAGGGAAGACAGGTCACCTTATCCCATCTGAAAGAGGCTCTCCCAACATGCTTTGTTTAGGCTGCTGCAGCACCCCCAACACATCACCTTCACATTGTGCCATCAGTTTGAAATTATAGATTAAATAGTGCATTTGACCCTAAGTAGGTATTGGTTCTCTCCAACTGTAGGGAGCAGACCAGGGAGAGAATATAGTCAAAGCAATGTTTAAGGAATATCACTGTGGAAGCAAATTGAAGGGATTTCGGCCTGACTCTGGAAATCCAGTATGAGACTGTGGGGGTGAAAAAGGTAGGAGCAGCAGTGGGAATAGAAAAGAGGATCATCTGCCAAAGACTTGCTGAGGGAAATGTTCGTGGGAGCCTGCCTGACTCAGCTGCAGTGGAAGATAGGTTTAGTTGCTGTCATTTAGGCTTTTTTATTTGGCTTTTAACACTGGTCAGGAGGAATAAAGTGATTGGCTTCTGGTAACAGGATAAAAGGCAGTGATGGCCTGGTGTGGGGGACCCTGGACTAGGCCTGCCAGGCTCCCCTTCACACTAGAGGGTTTGGTCTGTCCTGAGCCATTTAACATCGACACCACGGGGGCTTTTTGGGGGTAGGAAAGCCATTTTTCTCCATCTCCTCATTTCCCCTATGTAGAAAAGATTCACAAGATTACGTCTAAGAATTTTTCTATGCAGGAGTATTAGACTAGACAGGCCACAAAGGAAAAGGAAATCGTTTGCTGATTTTTTTTCCCAACACATCTAATTCTCTATTGTTGCCCTTTATTTGGTGGTAGTTTAGGGGAATTGAAAAGTAGAAACATATTAGATTAAAATCCGTATTTTAATCCTCCAGTTGCCAAATTTCCATGAAACTATGTTAATTAAATAACTCGAATCAGGCCCTCATTTACACATTTACTCCTTAATTATTGTGATTATCCTCATTTTAAAATTCTGCATCAACTGCAAATGAGTCCCATAAAACAAAAAATATTATGACATATCCATGTTGACATAAGAGGAAAATATGAACATTTCAAAGGATTTTTTTTCTCTTGTACTATATGTACATGTAGGAGTTGAGTATGAGGCAGTTATTCAAACATTTCAGAGCTCAAATATCTTGATAACTGCAGGAAACAGTTCAAACTTAAATTATTCATACCTTTTAATTTTCTATTTTATTTAGTGAGTGTACACAGACGTTCAAATGACTTACATGTCATTTTTAAATTGCCTTAAATTGAAATAAATAGCATAATGAAAGAACTCAGCAAGAGGATAACAGGCTTCACTCTCACAAATGTACATTCTCGGTGGTGTCTGATTTCACATCTTTTGCTTCCATTATAGCTGGGCGGAGTTCCACAAATGAGCAGTTGTGAAGACTGAGGTTTCACGGTGATCCCCAGTGGCCACAAAACTGAGCAGTGAGTGAAACCCTGACTTCACAGCACTATTTATAAACACAGGATCATCATGGGCTCAACTGGTGGCCCACTGAACAGCATATTTAGTCATACTTACCTAAACTGTAGACAGGCCTATATTTTAAACTAACAGTCTTGATTTAGATTTTACTTTCTTAAAATTTATTTCAAAGATAGAGAATTATTAGATCAGGGTAGAGAAGACAGAACTAAAGTCTAGGAAGAAAGCTTTTGCTCTTCATATATTTAAATATCAATGTTTTGTTTTTTTTTTAAAAAGGGACAAACAAATTGATTATGGAGATTCGTGGTGTCGGTAGTGAGAACAAAAGATCATATATTGGACTGGGACATACATGATACTTGGGGATTGTGTGAATTATTGTCAGATTCACTTATAAGGCAGTAGATTTTCTTATGAAAACAAGAAGGTGGTAATGTTGCCAACATCTCGTTGTTGGGTGTTCTTATAACTCTTGTATATAATCACCCAGTAATATCAGTCATGGAACTCATTGAGTCAAGGTAATGAAATTCAGAGAACATTGAATATATGCAATGTTTGGTTACAAAATCATTACGTGGTTGAATAACAATAAAGACTTAACATAAACATGTAGGTATTCTGGAAATGGAATGCCATTAGTAACTCCAAAGTTAAAGGGTGCGGGCCTACAACAGAAGACATATGTCTTGGGTTGAATGTCCCTCCAAAACTTAATCCCCACTGTAACTGTTGAGGGTGGGAAATCCTATTATGGTAATTGAAAGGCGAGGCCTTGAAGAGGTGATTAGATTATAGGACCATGCCATAATGAATGGATTAAAAATGGTGGTCAGGGGCATGGTTTAGAGGGCTTTAAAAGGAGAGTGAATGAGGTTAGTCTCTCTCATTCTCTCTGCTCTACCATTTTTGCAATGCGATACTCTGCCGTCACTGTCTCCACTACCAAGGCTCTCACCAGCTGTGTTCCCTGGACTTTGGACTTCCCAGCCTCAGAGCCTGTAAGTAATAAATTTCATTTTCTTTATAAAATACCCCGTTCCATGTATTTTGTTATAAGCAACAGAAATGGACTAATGTACCATATAACTATATTCCCATCTTACTATTACATCAAAAACCAAACAAACATACAAAAACCAAAAGTACTGGAGCAGTAGTGACACTCCTTAGAAATTACTTGAATGAATGCTTCTGGAATCCTGAACTACTTTGGTTTCCAAAATTCAAATGCTGTTTCATGTCTTTTGCTTCTGTTTATGCTTTTCTCCTGGATGCCTCGAACACCTTTGCTTCTGTTTTTTACCTAACACCTACTTGTCCATCTAGACTGAGTTCTTATCAATCTGCTTTTGGAAAGTCTCGACTGACCCACAGGCTGGGTGAGGGACTCCTCTCCAGCCAACCCGATTCCAAGCATATCTCCAGTAACCACAACGCTTAAGAGGATTTGCCCCACTGTAAGTGACCTCAGGGCAAAAAGTGTACACACCTTTCATCTTTTATTCCCCTGCTTTGACACAGTGTTTGTCACCTCCTGGGTATTCAAAGAATGACTGTTGAACTAAACCAAACTTCAGAAGCAAACATTCCAGAAGATGTCTGAAAACTACTGCCAACCTACCGTAGCATTACTCCCATGCTACGATTAAATTGTGCACTTTGTCCATGAATTTACTACATGTAGAAGCAAACATTCCAGAAGATGTCTGAAAACTACTGCCAACCTACCGTAGCATTACTCCCACGCTACGATTAAATTGTGCACTTTGTCCATGAATTTACTACATGCACCCTGCCTCTAAGCTCTAATTCGTTCTGCTTCCTCTCCACTGCATACTTCCTCTCAACATCACCTACTAAAATCCTACCTGTGTTTCAAGATATCCTCCAAATTACTTGTTCTCCATGAAACTTGTTTCTTATTTTCCAATTGGGTTTTATTCCTCTCCCCTTAACTCATAGAGTTATGATAGTTACCCTACTCAGCTTTGGGGTCTCACTACTCATACATTTATCTCCTAGCCATCTGTGTATTCTGCACTGGCTATCACTAAGCTTTACATATACTAAATACTCCATAAACAGTTCTGTAACTGGATGCAATTAACCAAAAGCAGAAATAATTTTTAACTTAGTAATGATATATCTGAAACAGAGTATAAAATTACGTTGACTAGATCATGAGCTATAAAGAAAAAAATGTTTCTTTAAAAAAAATCATGTGCTAGATGAACAGACTACAAAATGTATCCCATGTTCACAATATTTAAATATAGCAAACTTATATAAAAAGAGACACCTAATTAAACAAATCCTATAAATCTTGATTCAGATTCCTTTTATTAAAAATTTGTGATAACCCCGGGCTCTCCTGAGCTGGGGTGGTGGTGGGGTCTCAGGCCTCAGTCACATCCCCCCAACACGAGCAACCAGCCCAGAGATGACCATCAAGCCACTGCAGGAAGCACCCTGGGCTCTCCTGAGCCAGGGCAGTAGGGGGCCTTGGGCCACAGTCATGCCCCTCAACACGAGCAACCAGCCCAGCAATGACCACTGTGCCACTGCAGGAAGTGCCCCAGGCTCTCCTGAGCTGGGGCAGTGAGTGGCCTTGGATCTTGGCCATGCCCCCCTGACATGTGCAACCAGTGCAGCAATGACCACCGAGCTGCAGCAAGAAGGGCCCTGGGTTCCCAAGCTGGGGTGGTGGGAGGTGAGGGCTTTTGCCACAATCTCCTGACATCTGCACCCAGCCTAGCAATAACCAAGCCACTGCTGGAAGCCCCCCAGTCTCCCCTGTGGGGATGTGGGGAGTACCACAGGCCTCAGTCCTGTCTCTCCTCTTTCCTCCTTCTTTCTTCACATTTCATTCCCCTTTCCCCACACCCCCTGCCTCCCAACTGCTCCACAACAACATCCTAGAATGTAAAAAAATTAATGTTAATAAAGAAAAGTGAGTTGGAAAAAAAGAATTTGTGATAAATAGTTTTCTATGTATTAAAGAATCAGTTTAAGAGGATAAACTTCACTAAAGGTCTTAGGCCTTTTTTATTATGGGAATGAAAACTATTAATATTAATCTATTTTAAATATTAAAGCAGACCTGGAAACATATATGCATTAGGATGATCTACAACTCAGACTCCTCAGTAACCACTGATCCATTTTTGTGATGTTTACATGCCCTTTCAAATTTGATTGTTTTACTAATTTTGTAATTTAAAAAATTCAAGGGGCTGAGCCCGTGGCGCACTCGGGAGAGTGCAGCGCTGGGAGCGCAGCGACGCTCCCGCCGCGGGCTCGGATCCTATATAGGAATGGCTGGTGCGCTCACTGGCTGAGCGGGGGTGGGCGACACCACACCAAGGGGTGCGATCCCCTTACCGGTCACGAAAAAGACAAAAAAAAAAAAAAAATTCAATCCAGATTATTAGAATTCTTATTCTTTTTCTGTCTTCCAAGAGGATTATGTGTTGGGTTTCAATTCTATCAGGAGAGGATACTGAAAATGCTCATCCCTTCACAGAGTACCAGGTATGACCCTGAGAGTCCCATTTTCTGTGGCGCCCAGGGATGGAGCCTGCCAGGTTCTAGAAGGAGCTAGAGTTTAGAGTGACTTCTCTACCTAGTGACCAGGACCAGGAATATGCCAACTTCTTTGGCCTATTCTAGGAGTTGTCACTTGAGAAATCATTCCTATCCTATCCAGAAAAATATGTATAGACTCTACTAAGTACACAGTATGCATTTCTATGGTGTCCTACAGATGGCTACAATTTCCATCAAACCATGCCCGTGAAAATTACTTCTGTGAAATCAGACATGGCCAACATGTACGTGGAGGCCCTCAGCCAAGGCAAACGCAAGATATGGTCTCCTGAGCCAGAGTCTCCACAGAAACCTGCCCCAAGAGGCCAGAATGAGGGAACTTTCTGTAGGGAGTAAGACCCAGTGGACAACAGAAGGGGAAAACATTATAGTCTCTGCTCAGTCTCCAGCCATGAGTTTACTAGTTTACTCTGTCACCAAGAGGCCTGAGCTTAGGTCCTTAGCTTCCTCAGCTTTCAAGATTTCAAGGTCATAGAAAATCTAAGTAGTCCCAGGGAAAGAAGCATCCGTGTCTTTATTCTTTGGTAAGTTCCTCCCATCACTGAAGGAACAAATATACAGGCCCCTTTCTTTTCCCTCCTCCCCAAGACACATCATCTTTTTTTGGTGAACTTTCTATGTTCAGTAAGAATCAATGTAAGGGTTAGGAAGTTAGGATGGATGTGGCTTGCTAGGTATCGCATCAGGGTCCACTTTTCTCACCCATGCCTTTGCCTGCTAGTTCTAGGCAAAACTGTGAAGTGTGCAACCTTTCCTTTATTATCTCACTTCTTCACTTCCATTTAGTAATCTTCTTTCCCTTTTCTCCCAGGCCACCCTGAGGATACACAGGACTAAAATAAAACATTCTGTGGTTAAAAGGAACTTTAAAAATCACCTATTACAACCACTAGACAGAATCTTCTGAAATCCCAGTCAATCTTGCCCACACTGAAAAGCATTTTAGCTTTTCAGAGCTAAAACTGAAAACTGTTTAAAGTGGGGCCATTTATTTATTCTATGCATAAGCCTTGATCCCATTTATTATTATGAAAAACCAGGAAAAACAACTTTCTTGGTGATATCAGAGGAGTGATATAGAAAAAGAGCAAGGATTTAAGTAGCAAGAATGTTGTTCTCTAAATTGGAAGCTAACCTGGAAATTCACAATGAAATACACCAAAGGACCATTTGTGACCATTGATCAGAATGTCATTATGCATTTAGTTGCAAAGATACACTCTTGCATAATCAGCTCTCAACAATTATGAAAAGCATGCTTCAATGCAATACGGTATCATTTTATTTTTCTATATTATGTTCATATGAAAGTAAAGTTATGCTTTATTCAACTGCAGGGTATTGAATGGCCCCCAAAGTCATTGAAACTTAATTCCCATTGTAATTGTTGAGGGTGGGAAATCCTATTATGGTAATTGAAAAGTGGGGTCTTGAAGAGGTGATTAAGTTGATGGTTTAATGTTGGTCATGGGTGTGGTTTGGAGGGCTTTCTCTCTCTCTCTGCTCTGCCATTTCACAATGTGATACCCTGTATCACTGAAGTTACCACCAAAGAAAGCTCTCACCAGAAGTGTTCCCCGGGCTCTGGACTTCCCAGCCTATGAAACTGTAACCAATAAGTTTCATTTTCTTTATAAATCACCCAGTTCCAGGTATTTCTGTTATAAGCAACAGAAATGGACTAACACAGAAAATTGATACCAGAGAAGTGGGGTGCTGCTTATAACAAATACTTGAAAATGTGGAAATGGCTTTGGAACTGGGTGTTAGGTAAAGATTTGGTAGACTCAGAGAAAGATGAAAAGATGAGGGAAAATTTGGAATGTCTTAAAGATTGGTTTTGTGCTGGTGACCAGAATGCTGACAGAAATATAGACTGTAAAGACCATTCTAAGGAGGTCTTGGATGTAAATGAGAAGAGACTCAGAGAAAGATGAAAAGATGAGGGAAAATTTGGAATGTCTTAAAGATTGGTTTTGTGGTGGTGACCAGAATGCTGACAGAAATATAGACTGTAAAGACCATTCTAAGGAGGTCTTGGATGTAAATGAGAAAGGACTTATTGGAAACTGGGGCAAAGATCACCCTTGCTTTGAACTGGCAAGGAACTTGGCTTCATTCATGCCTAAAAGTTTTATGGAGTACAGAACTTCAAGGAGCTGAACCAGTGTATTTGGCAGAAGAAATTTCTAAGCAACAAAAGATTCAGGAAGCTACATGGCTACTTGCAACAGTCTATGCTGAGTTATGGCAGAAAAGGCATGAGGTAAAGCCAGAATTTATAATTCAAAAGAAAGCAGATGGCAAACAATTGGAAAACATTCAGCCTGGCCACAAAAGCAAGGGTGTAGCCCAGGGACCCCTTACAAAGGAGCTGAGTACAGAAGAAAGGGATTATCAAGAGAAGGGAAAAAAGACCTCGAAGGCATTTCAGAAACCCTGGAGGATAGGGAGAGAGAATGGTCTTGGGGAACAGGAACGAGTGAGTCACTCTCCATGGGCTTGTTGCTCAGGGCCACCTCAGGAAGCTTCTTCCAGCACCAGCACCCCAGCTGCTTTGTCTGCTCTAGCTGTGGCTAAATCAGCCCCAGGTGTGGCTGGACCCATAGCTTTGGAAGATACAAGCTGGAAGTCTTGCCAGCATCCATGTGATGTTAGGTCTGCAGGCTTGCAGAATGCCAGAGCTGTGGAGGCTTGGGAGCTTTCTCCCCAGTTTCAAAAGATGTCCAGAGTCAGGCCCCCTCCCCCCCCCAATATCTGGCTGGGTATGATTCAGCACATCCATTGTAAACAAGTTTCATGGGAGTAGAATTAGTGCACATGTGCGCCTGTGTAGCCTTTTGGCTCGTTGCAGTTTTTGTGTACTCTTCAGCATGGAAGGCAGTAGCTCTTAACCTCTGGTCAGTGGAGTGCAGGTCTAAAAATAAAGTATGTCCACTTTGCCAGCAGCTACTAGGTTTTACTTTCAACTACCTGACTCAGGACCTGCACAGGACGGAGTAGAGGGGTTTGTGATCTGGCCCAACATATGGAAAAGCCTGGGGATCCAGGAACAGATCTGTCACAGAGGCAGAGTCACTGCATACAGCCTTCACTAGAGCAATGCCAAGTGGAAATGTGGGGTTGGAATTGCAGTGGAAAAACTCCACCAAGACCATGCCTACTGGAGCTATGGGAGTGGGACCACCATGCGGACACCAGAATTGTGGAGCTACTAGCGTGCAATGCCAGTGTGCAAGAGCTGAAGCATGGCCTCAGATCAGGAAAGCCATAGAAGTGGAGTTGCCTGAGGACTTGGAGACCTAACCCCACACCAGCATGCAGAGGACTTAGAACATGAACCCACAGTACATGATTCGCCAGCTATAAGATTTAATGCTTGCCCTGTTGGGTTTCAGAGTGGTTTGGGACCCGTTACCCTTTTCTTCTGGCCTATTTGTCCCTTTTTGGATGGGAATATATACCCTATGTTTGTCCCACCATTGTATCTTGGAAGTAGATAACTTTTTTTGATTTCATAGATGGGACTTTGGACCTTGGAGTTTTGAGGACCTGTTAAGACTTTGGGGATATGTGGATGAAATGAATGTATTTGTATGTGAAAAGGACATGAGTTTTGGGGGGCCAGGGAAGAATGCAGTGGATTGAATGGCCCCCCAAGGTTATTGAAACTTAATCTCCATTGTAACTGTGGAGGGTGGGAAATCCTATTATGGTAATTGAAAGGTGGGGCCTCGAAGAGGTGATTAAGTTTATGGTTTAATGGTGGTCATGGGCATGGTTCGGAAGGCTTTAATAGGACAGCACATGAGAGTCTCTCTTTCTCTCTCTACTCTGCCATTCTTACCATGTGAGACCCTGCATCACCAAAGCCACCACCAAATAAGACCCTCACCAGATGTTTTCCCTGGACTCTGGACTTCCCAGCCTCCAAAACTGTAAGCAATAAATTTTGTTTTCTTTATCAATTACCCAGTTCTATTTCTTTTAAAGACAATTTATTGTACATACATGTGGGGTACAATGCTGATTTTTAATAATTCTAGGTATTTTATTACACGCAGCAGAAATGGACTAATACATCAACCATACCAGATACTGTTTTCTAACATTGTCAATGTTTTATTGGTAAAAATCAAATATGTAAAAACCTACATTTTTTATTGTATATATTTAAGATGTATAACACGATATTTTGATATACATAAACTGGTTACTGTAGTCAAGCAAATTAACATATCCGTCCTCTCGCATAATTACCCTTTTAGTGTGAGTGTGGCAAGAGCATCTAAAATTTACACTCTTAGCAAAATCCCAAATACAATTCAAAATTATTAACTATAGTCTGTATGTTATACATTAGATCTCTAGACTTATTCATCCTATATATCTGCAACTTTGTATCCTTTGACCTACATCTCCCCATTTCCTTTCCACCCACCCCCCAAAAACTACATTTCGATCAAACAATACTTTATGTTTTTTGTTGTGGTTGTTGCTTTTAACTTTGAGAACTTAATTTCACATTTCATTTTCATCATGTTACAATCCTGGATAGATGATACTAATAATGAAGAAATAGTTAAAGAGGCACAATGAGACTTGTTCATGTCAGACAGTTCTAGCTAGTTATCTGTGGTGTCTTATCTGAGCACACGTCCCCTGGGTCCTACACCCGGGTTCGCTGTAGCCCCAAAATATACTTTAAGTGGACTGTGCCTCTTTCAGGGCTCTCATCCGTGTCCTGCTGATGGTCTTTATAGAACAGAAACTGATTGCAAATGGAATTTACCTTTCCTTTCCTTTTTTTCTTTTTTGCAGCTGGCTGGTAAGGGGATCCAAAACCTTGAACTGGCTGTTGTAACACCATACTGTAACCAACTGAGCTAACCAGCCAGCCTGGAATTTATTACCCTTTCTCATCAGCTTGCCACATGTCCTGTCCCTACAGGAGACAAGAGCCACAGTGCAACTCGGTCATGTTAATCATTTGACAAACATTTTCCAAGTGAAATGAATATGTTAAACTCCACATACAGTTTTCTAAGCATTCCTATGATGTAAAAATATGCTGAATCTATCTAAGGTTGTTCTTCTGATCCAGAAAGAGTTATGAAAGGAATAGGGACACTATATTTTCTTTTTTTGGAAGCATTAAAAATGTCTTCTTTAATAATCATTACACTAAAGATTCTCTAACCAACAACATATGCTTGCTAATAATTTTTATCTTGCAGAAATATGAACATTTTCTAATGGGAGGCATTTAAAATGCCTTAGTTGAAGATTAATTGAAAGAAAAGCCCCCTTTTGGATTTATCTCAACATCTATTAGGTGACATTATTTTCCCAATAGTCTTTTACTCTATCCTTTGCATTCAAAAGAACTTATGTCCAACCTATAATTATTTTCTGCTAATTAGAGTAATTCATGGTTAATTATTTTAAATTATTTCTCTTCAAAATCAAATCCATTTCTTGTCATGATATTTAAAAAGATACAAATAAAATATTATCAGAATGCAAACATCTGTCAGAAGAGAATACATTTTTTATTTTCTATAAATAGCATTAAAATCTTTCCCCACCAGCAAAGGTCCCATGATTTCCTATTTCAATTAATTTGGACTAAAGAAGGGCAAAATGAACCAGGAAGTGATGACTACAAATGTTTTTGATAACTAGTAAGGACTAGTTAAATTGACTATATGGAAGTAAGTGATTTGCTATATTCTTAAAGAAGAGTTACAAACACTGAGACCTAATGACAGCTAAGGGCTAATAGTAAACACAATAGCTTGGGACCCTGTGTATCTGAAGATGTACTTTGAGTGGGCCATGCCTCTTTGTGGGCTCTCTTTTGGGGCATGCCGATGGCTAAATCTCCCTTTCCTGGGTTTATCCTAGTCTCACCCCCTCTCTTCAAGAGGCAGCTCCTTTCCCCTTTAATCTGCACAGGAAAGCCTTAGTTCTTCCTCTGTCTCTAAGACAGGATCATGTTTCATCTGGATCCTGCCCCTTTTCTCACTCTGACCTTACTTCCTCACTTTGTTCTACTCTGATTATCCTACGAGACCAAACTGTCCTTCCTGAGAGAGTGAGGTGCTCCCCTGCATAAATTTGTCTTCGGTAATAGCCTTAATATATGTGTTTCTCTAAATACATATGTTGAAGTCAACTTCCAATGTGATGGTTAGGAGGTGAGGCCTTTGGGAGGTAATTATTCAAAGAGTGGAACCCTCATAAATGGGATTAGTTCCTTTATAAGAAGAGACACAAGAGCTTGCCCTCTATGTGCTGCTTTCTGCCACTTGAGGAAACAAAGAGAAGACAGCAATCTGCAAAGCAGGAAGGGTGTTCTCACCAGACACCAGATCTGATACCTTGATCTTGGACTTCCCAGCGTCCAGAACTGCGAGAAACAGATTCTTGTTAAGCCACTTAGTCTATGGTAGTTTGTTATAGCAACCTGCACTGACTAAGATATTCTCCCACTAGGAACGCAGCTCAACTTTTATAACAAAAATTAATTTAAAAAAATTTTTTCTTAAACATCCAGATTTCCACTATAGCTATGACAGAAACTAGAAGAAAAAAAGGATCTTTAAGTATCTTAGTCCATCCAATGAATAAACTTTTATCTTTTTAAGCCACTATGATTTAATCTAAGTCATATGACCACATCTAGGCACAATGTAGTTTGGATAATGAGCATTTCAGCTTTTCCAACTTATGTTGCTTTTAGGTACCTGTCTAGTGTCTGCCACAGTAACCATCCATGACTTTTTCAAATGCTCTTGATAGATCAGTTAAAAGCTCATCGTATTTTTTCTGAATGTTTCAGCACATCAAAAATATATTAGAATGCTTCTTAATATTTTCCATGTTATGGCACATAGAAAATAATATTTGTATCATTCTTTGTGGGAAATGGGAGGAGGGTGTTAAAGGCTCTATGTGCTGCTTTCTGCCACTTGAGGAAACAAAGAGAAGACAGCAATCTGCAAAGCAGGAAGGGTGTTCTCACCAGACACCAGATCTGATACCTTGATCTTGGACTTCCCAGCGTCCAGAACTGCGAGAAACAGATTCTTGTTAAGCCACTTAGTCTATGGTAGTTTGTTATAGCAACCTGCACTGACTAAGATATTCTCCCACTAGGAACGCAGCTCAACTTTTATAACAAAAATTAATTTAAAAAAATTTTTTCTTAAACATCCAGATTTCCACTATAGCTATGACAGAAACTAGAAGAAAAAAAGGATCTTTAAGTATCTTAGTCCATCCAATGAATAAACTTTTATCTTTTTAAGCCACTATGATTTAATCTAAGTCATATGACCACATCTAGGCACAATGTAGTTTGGAAAAATGAGCATTTCGGCTTTTCCAACTTGTGTTGCTTTTAGGTACCTGTCTAGTGTCTGCCACAGTAACCATCTATGACTTTTTCAAATGCTCTTGATAGATCAGTTAAAAGCTCATCGTATTTTTTCTGAATGTTTCAGCACATCATAAATATATTAGAATGCTTCTTAATATTTTCCATGTTATGGCACATAGAAAATAATATTTGTATCATTCTTTGTGGAAAATGGGAGGAGGGTGTTAAAGGCCTGAGGGTGTTAACTGACCTGGGATTCTGACCACTCCAGGACTAATCCAGCCACTACAAGGTTAGGGAACCAATTTCCCGACATTTGTAACCCATTCACAACTTTGATCTTTTGGTACTTGGAGACTTCCTGTAACCTCTAATACAGACTGTGCACGATTACATAGTCATCATCCTGGGACCTTCTGTCACTTCCCTCCTGGGTTAGATCTCCTGTTTCCTGAATCTCCTATCTTCCTCCTCCTTGGTTTACTCTATTATTTTGCCAATGCACATACTCTAATACTTTCTTTTAAAATGGGTCCATAGGAAGTAAATATCTTGAATCCTTGCATGTGTGAAAATGTCTGTATCATGCCTTCTGAATTTTGGAAACAGTGTCTTTCAGTTTCCAGTGTTGCTTTTGAGGTAAGGAATGATATTCTGATTCCTGATCTTCTCTATATAGTCCGCTATTTCTTCTTGTGGGAATTTTAAGATCTCTTTATCTCCAGAGAGTTGTAAAAGTTCATGATGATGTACATTGGTATGGGTCTTTATTCACGTATTATGCTGTGAACTTGGTAAATCTTTTTAATATGGGAGCAATCATTCAATTTAAGGATTTTGGGGGGGGGGTCTGTGTGTATATTAGTTCTTTGGTAATTTCCTCTGGCAGTTTTTTCTGTTCTCTGTTTTTGGGAGGGGACTCCTATTACTTGAGTGTTGGAAAGACATCCTGAATTGTTCTCTTAATTTCCTATATTTTTTTCTTATTTTCCATGTTTTTCTTTTTGCCTCATTTTTCTGGCAGACTTTGTCAACATTATCTTTCATACTTCTACAGAATCTTAAAATTTCTTGTTTTCTGGTAGGTCATTTTTTATAGTGCTCTGTTCTTGTTATATAGACCCCAATACCTGTTCTTAATTTGCTGAGAACATTTGTTATAGATATTCTCCAGTTTTCTTTTGCAATCTAATGCAGGTGCATCTTTAGATCATGAGAGATAACTTCTTTTGCAATCTAATGCAGGTGCATCTTTAGATCATGGGAGATAATGCATCTCTAATTCCTGTGGGTTCTTTTAATTAAAATTTCTCTTTTAATTCCTCTCATTCATGTTAGAGATTTGCCTGAAGCAGATAGGCTATCTAGGTGATTCTAGGCTGTCTATTCATATTTAGATCCAAGGCACTAAAAAACTCTTTGGAAGGTGTGTGTGTTTGTGTGTTGGGGTGGGGGTCCGACAACTGGGAGGTTTCACTTGAGCTGAAATTTTTGTTTGGGGAGGCTCTTTTCTCTAGGGCTGTTTAGTTTCTACAGGAAAAAGAATCTCTCATCTGGAGGGTAAATGACTGGCAAGTGCCATTCTAAGGACAGGAGGGACAGGCACTCATTTCTTTTGTTTTCACTTCCATAGGTCACTCCCAACCTGGCATGTTCCAGCTGAACTATCTTTAGAGAATAAACCTATCTCCTGTGAAGGAGGGAATTATGGATTCAGCAACTTCCAGTTTTCCACTATTCTGCCTCCTAAGATAGTTGGTGCTTCTGAACCCTGAGTCTATTTTGAGTTCTGTTGGGTAAATCCTCCTCTTCATAAGATTTTTTGCTGGTACTTATGTTATAACCACCACTCCCTCATTTTATGTTCTCCGAATTGCTGATGTCTCTCAACACTGTTGTCTTCTTTCCCATTCCTTTTGTCTTTATCAGTTTTCACTTTTAAAAATACCTTTACTGTCATTTTTATGAGGTTTCAGAGAGTCATCCATGTCTAACAATCTGCCATATTTAACAAATAGTTCTTAATGAACTTTAAAAATTATTTAAATAAATGTAAATGTACGTATGTGCTCCCTAAAGTTTCTTTTAAAGCCATATAAACCTACTGAAATCAATGAAACAATAAGAAAGCATGGACAAGGGGCGAGGCATGGTGCCACTCATATATCAGCTCTTCCTCATGTCCTCTCTAATCTTTTCACTGTTGCATGCAAAAGAAAAGATTATTGTTTTGCTCTTTTTTGAATTAGCTTAGATTGTAGCAGTTTCCAAATAGATATTGATGTCACAAAGCCACAGGTGTTCAGAACAAAGGAATAATGCGAAAGAAAATGGGCCAGTGAAAAACTGTTTCCTATAGAAATAAAGCTAGGAAAGAACATGTTTCTTCCCTTGAACTCACAGTAAGTTTTTCCAAAGAAAATTCTCAAATTTTTCCATTCAGGGCATTGTAGTACCTGGTACCACAGGGGAAGACTGCATAATTTTTATTTTTTTATTTATTTATTTTTATTTATTTATTTATTTATTTTGTCTTTTTCCATGTCCGGCAACGGATCGCAACCCTCAGTGTTGCCCCCGTACCGGACCGGGGACCGGCAACGGGATTGCAACCCTCGGCGTTGCTCCCGCGCCTCGCTCAGCCAGTGAGCGGGAACCGGTTTGTATGTGGGATCCGAACCCTCGGGTGGGAGCACCGCCGCGCTTCCCAAGCGGCGCACTTATCCAGTGCGCCACTGGGCCGGCCCTTTATTTTTTTAAAAGGGGAAACCATTCATTCCTAACATAAAAAAGTCATAACATTAATCTGTGCCACATGTGCCTCAATAGGGCCTAAAGGTACATCTTGGTGCTGAATGAAACTGTTCCATATAAACTCATTTCTCAGGTAAATACCAGAGTAAGTTTACACAGGCGGCATAGTGGTGTGTCCTCAAACCCGTCACCCCAATATACAAAACTCCCTTTTTGTGTTTGTGGAAGTAATTCCATATCTTCCATATTCGGGAGATAGTATGAAAGGCTGCATACTGTTTATCAGGAGGGTGGTTTCTTTCAAAAGCTAAGAAAGCAATTAAGAAAACCATCTTTATTACTTTGCTTTCTATACTTTGCTGGGTACACACGGAAGCAAGCAGAAAGTCTGAAGGTAATAATGAAATAATATTTATACTATCTGAAAAATTGCTTTGCAGCTCTTTGAAAATTTGCTGATTTTTGGTTTATATATTTAAAATATTAATATTCTAATCATTACCTACCTGGATGAATGTTCAAAGAGTTTAAGAATTTTTATCATGACATTAGATAAATGTCCAATTATAGATTATTCATATGATATATTTTGGGACATCCATTCCATGAAATATTTTATAGCCATTTAACATGATAATGTAGTACATCAACTTTCAGATGGGTGTGATTAAAGTTACAGCTAACATACTGGGAACTGTGTGTATCTGGAAGCCTGTCTTATCTATATTACAGCCTGACTGTCAAATTCTAAGCACATTCCTTGAATTTTTTGCAAGTGAACATGTGAGTTGCTTTGGGGCTAAAAAATGGAGAATATTTAATGAGATGGCAAGCAATACAGAATAACTAAAGACAGAAGAAAATGAGCTGGACCACCAACTCATGGCAGCTACATAGAATTGCAGGCACCCACTTAAGACAGTACATTAAGTATTAGACAAATGGTCAAAGAAGCTTAGCACTAAGACGGATATTAGACAGTATAAATCATCTGCTCTGGAAGCAGAGACTTGTCTATGGAGGTGCAGTTATGTCTTACATATACCTTTCTGAGGCCATATTTTCTTTTTCAAGTGTAATTCCAGGTGTTGGCCATGGGATTTTTCTTTTCTTCCTTTGTTACTTAAAAAGAATTAAGGTCAGTTGATGTATTTTTACTCTCCAAATTTGAATCTGAGTCAGAACAATTCCCATCGAGGGTTCCTGTGGAACTTCATTTTAGTTATGTTTTAATAAAGTCTTATTTGTATTGACTTCTGGGGCAGCATGGCATTCCCTAACTGATAAACTGCTTGGGTTTATTTTTTTATGAAGGGATTTTAATTTAATATGATAGATCCAACTGTTTTTTTTTTCAGGTTTTATATGCATGCCTGGAAGCCTTTTAATAACTTGCAATAACAAACAAAATGAATGTGACTTTTAGGGTAGACACACTTGTAATTGATATTTTTACCAACTCAGGGTGTTTATTTGTTTTGCCAAAAAATAAAGTGTGTTCTTCCCATCCTTGGGGAATAAAAAGTAATGAAATTGCATTTTACTAAAAAGTTTTGAGAGATTCCATAGTTGCAATGAAAAAAATTCATACAGATATATTATTTGCTCTCTAGACACTTGATACTTGCATAAGTCACAAAAAGTATAAGATTTTTTCCTTATATTAATAAATTCATTTGCCTTTCTGCATAAAGTACTTAGGGATCAAGGAATGATAGACTATTTAAAATATATATTAACAAGTAGTAGTTAAGGTTTGTATGAACTAAAACCCTTCTTAGGAAATAATATTAGCTTTCAAAATAATGTATTTTCCATACTGAAGAATGGGATTTTGAATACAAAAGCGATTTTGATAAATGACAGAATTCTGCCTAAGGCCACAGAAGAGGCAAGAACAAGGAATATAAGAATAGGGAATCTACAAATGAACATGTTATGATTATTATCTTGCATAGCATTTAAGAAGAACTTTGAAAAGATCCAATGTCCTCAACATACTTCTTTCTACTGTATCTAAGTAGCATGTACTATAATTCAAATTGACATGGTTGCCTAAGAGAATATTGGGACAACTCTTGTATAGCAACGAGGCATTACTGAAAAATGTTTTTGAGTGATAAACTTTAATAGAATTTTGAGACTGAAATGGCCTTTCAAAGGAGTAGGTCACACATATGAAAATACAAAATAGGTATTTAAGTTTGTCTCTCGTTCCTCGATATTGAGCCTTTTCAAGTGTTTATGCATTAGTCAACTTGACACCTCAAGGATCCTTAATTTTAATGAGGATGCCAGCATGTTGGCAACGGTTTTGAAAGACCTATTTTTAAAAAATGTCTGTTCCTACTTTGTCCCAAGACTTATTTTGTCACCATAGTTATAAGACTGACGAAATACCGAATGGGTTGTGGGAAGAAGAGTGGTTGCAGCAGGGGTAGGGTGGTGAAGAGGAAGTAGAGGAATATGAGGATTTTAATAATTTGCTGCAGTGATTAATGCTTTGTCCCAGCCCTCCAGAAAGAAAAGGAATAGCTAGTACTTATTAAGCTGTGCTAAGAACTTGGAGAAATAAAATCACTGAGCCTCCGTTTCTTCGTATAACTGAGGCTCAGTGATTTTATTTCTTTGAGTTCTTTCTCTCCCTCTCAGCTATATGTATATAAGCAATGCCTATTTCACAGATTATTGTGAGGAAAAAATTACATAATATATACAAAAGTCATCCCAAGTTAACCTATAAAAAAGTATTCAAGGCTTATAATCCATAGATGTACACTAAAAAATCTTGCAGGAGTTAGCCTGCTGATGTGTTCCTCTTGGGGTGGACACACTGAAAATGTTGTACCATAAAAATGGAGCAAAGATGGAGAGAAACACTGCCTAATGTAGATGTCATATACATCACCTAAGACTCTGGGGGACCCAACATTACAAACCAGAAAAAGGAGCGAGCAAGTGCAAAGGCTGCAGTGACAGTGCAGGCTTGGTGTGTTTGAGGAAAAGAAAGCAAGCTAGCAAGGTGGGAGTGGAGGATGAAATTGAGGGAGGCCTCCCCACATACTCTATGACATTCTTCTCACTTTCATGTGAACTCCCTTGGCATTTTCTTTTTTTTTTTCCTTTTTTTTTTTGTCTTTTTTCGTGTCCGGCGACGGATCGCAACCCTCAGTGTCGCGCCCGTACCGGACCGGGACCGGCAACGGGATCGCAACCCTCGGTGCTGCGCCCGCACCTTGCTCAGCCAGTGAGTGGGAACCGGTCTGTATGTGGGATCCGAACCCTCGGCGGGAGTGCCGCCGCGCTCCCAAGCGGCGCACTGTAGCAGTGCGCCACCGGGCCGGCCCTCCCTTGGCATTTTCTTATTCACTTGGCTTTTAAGAATATAATCTTGTATTATTCCACTTTGACTATGTAGCACACATTTTTAAGGAATGCTCTTTGATGGACTCCCTATCTTGGACTCTGTATCTTAAGACTCCTCTGTACTCTCCACAGCACTTAGTGAAATGCTTTGCACATAATAGGTATACAGTAGGTAGTGTAGTAATTGTTAAAGGAGCCCAATTATATAATCTGCCCTTCCTAGCAAAACAGAATGAACTTGAGACCTGCAAAAGTAAATGTCCCAAGTAAGGAGGTAGTCCAGTAGGTTAGCTCACCCTAGCAATGATGAGTGGTAAGACAGGGTTTCTGAGTCCTCTCTATTCACTGAACCTCATCCCAGGCCAATATCTAATCCCAGGCCAATATCTAATAAAGTTCACCAATATGGCTGGAGCTCACTAAAAGTTTATTGTTGAAACTCATTAAATGGTACACTTAAGATTTGTGCATTTCATTGTATGCAACTTCCTCTTCAAAGGAAAAAAAGAAATGTAAATTAACTTTGCACTCTAGTTAGTAATATGAACACTGGAGTATTTAGGAAAAAGTATGCTGATGGCTGCAACTAACTTTGAAATGAATCAAAAAATAAGATGGATTGATAGATGGATGTAAAGATGGTGCTATGGTTTGAATGTCTGTCCTCTGCAAAGCTCATGTTGAAACTTTGTCCCCAGTGTGACAATGTTGGGGGTAGAAGGGAAACTTTGGGAAGTGAATGGATCATGAGTGTTTTATCTTAGTGAATGGATTAATTCATTCATGGATTAATGGATGAATGAGTTAATGGATTAATGGGTTATTATGAGAATGTGACTAGTGGCTTTATAAGGAGAGGAAGAGAGCAAGTGAACACACTTAGCTCTCTTGCCATGTGATTCCCTGAACTGTCTTAGGACTCTGCAGAGAGTCCCCACCAAGAAGCAGATCTTTCTCATATGTGCCTCCTCAACCTTGGACTTCTCAGCCTCAAAAGCTGTAAGAAATAAATTTTGTTTCTTTCTATATTACCCAGTTTCAGGTATTCTGTTATAAGCGACAGAAAATGAACTCATACAGATGGACAGCTGGATAGAGAGTGAAAAGACAAGTATAGTAAAATGGTCGAGTTATGGTGATGGGTATTTGTGTACTTGGGTACTTCTTGTAACATTATTTCAACTTTTCTATATGTTTGAAATTTTTCATAATATAATATGGGAAACAGTTAGTTGAAAGTGGTAACTGAAAAAATTATGTTAAAAAATGATTTAGTTTATAACCATTATACTTTCAGTTTTATATATCTCAGCATTCAGGAAATCTTCTAATCCTTACACTGGACACATATTTAGTCTATTAATTAACAACTTTGAAAAGTGCCCCAGGAAGTAGTGTAATTAATTAGACTTCCTATTATCTTTGTAAGTTAAGAGTTTTGGTTATATCCACTTAGATTTTCCAAGTGATGGCTATGTCTCTGATATAATTTTCTTATCTATAAAATTCAGAAAATACAGTTAAAACATTAAACCACTAAAATTATACTGCTTTGTGATGCTTAATGATATTTGATTTTAAAAATCACATATTACTTATTGGACAGTACATCCTTCCTTTAGCATTTCATCATGAATGATGCCAAAAAGTATAATCAACACCCCACAGCAACAGTGTCTCCCTATCCCTCTGCCTCTCCCAGCATTCCCAGCTCTCTTCCCCCATCTTTTTCTCCTGATGCAGAGAAATTACATAGTTTAGGAAAGCATGGCATTTAAATGAGAGGGAAAATGATCAACATTAGTGCAAAATTCAAATTGTATATTTCTCTTTTTTTAGAATGAAACATCTGAGAAACTGAAGCAAAATCGTGCTACTGCATAACATAAGGATGAACAATTTTTCTCAATTTGCACAACTTTTGGTTTCTACCTTTCTTTATCATGTAAGTTCCAGACAGTTTATTTTAACGTATTCCTTTTGTGAATGGTAAATTGTTCTTTAGTTTTTCTTTTAAAACAATAGAATGCACACTCTCACATTAAGACTCTTTTACTCAAGGAAAAATGAATGGAACGCTTATCCAAAATATACTTTTTTTAACTTTCAGTTTGTGTTGCTGACAATTGATATCTTCGAAGGAGACACAGAGTGACAACACAAAAGTATCCCTGCTTCATCTGGACCAATCTACAGAAAATGTTTGAAGTCAGGGGAAGCTGTAGGTTTTTAAAAGGTCTATCGAGGTGTCAATAAATATAAGAAATGGGCTCAGAGTTGTATGTTAATGAGAACATTGCATGCATTTTAAGGCAGTCTTACAGGAACACATTGAGAGATCTGGCATTCTTAAAATCAAACATATGTCATATCAACATTCTCAGTACAAAGTATTTTGTTACTGTTTCTGTGCTCTACATAGGCCTGCACAAAGGCACATCATTGAACCGAAGCATATATGGGGGCGGCTATTCAGTTATGCTGAGCTATGGGGCACTATCGTTTTCCTACTGCCTTACTCACCTATTTCTCCACATCTGCCAATGGAAATTTCTGCTCTAGAAATTATACTGTAGCAAAGAGAGAAGTAAATACATGAGGCTAGATTCCATTTCTCAAGACATATCGACATGAAACAGTGCTATTGTCTGTTTCCTGAGACTGCTGAATCAATAAAACATATGCACCTATGCCTTGAGGAAGCAGTAAGTCTTTACATTGCCTTTTATATTTATAATTACTTAATTACTTTATTTTGCCAAAAACAAGGGTCATTAAAATCATCTTGAAGCTTGACTTAACTTTCCGAAGTAGGCTGCAAGTTGTACAGTCTTTAACTATGTTCCATTTAACACATTTAATAGATGTAAAAGCTCACAAGTGATGATATAAAGGATAATTTACGCTTGCAATGCATTTTTGTCCAATTAATAGATTGCCTGTGTGTTGCATATTTTGCATGACAAAAGAGCAGAATATTAAACTGCCATTCATAATGAAAATGCACTTTGCAAATTAAAAGTGCCGAAACAGAAATTTTTCACCCTGTTTAGGAAATAAACAGTCCTTAACCAATTAAACTGCATTGTAATAATTCTATGATTTATTGCAAGTTGTTTAACTTTCAAAACTCGGCTAACCCATATTAAGGTCACAATCCATCATGTCTTGCTTGGAAAGCCAGCAAATAATGGCTGTTGTATTAGCTGCTTTTGATGATAGTATGAAAGAAGTATTAGCACTTGTCAACAAAACTGCTTACAACATAACATTAGCATGCATGGGCTGCTGTACCTATTTATTATTCTGGCAGCTTCACACATATTGTTACAAGCTTATAAAACATTTTGTCGGGTGGAAACCGAATGTACACTGTTTGGTTTTCTGATAGACTGGCAGCATAAATGTCTGGGCTGACTTAGTTTAGTTTAAGTGTAAATAGAGACACAAATTCTTCAACCTGTTCTCTTATTGATACTGAAAAGTGCTGAATTATTCAGCATCCAACTCTTCTGTTTGTGTCTATCACAGTTATCAATTACCCATCAGTCTTCTTGTCAAAACAGAATGGATTAATCTGGCTGAAAATAAGACAAATAAATGGATACTATAACAGGGGTGTGGGGTTGCCAGACTGTCAAAGGGAAATCCAGGCAGTGACATTTGCTGTCAAAAATGGGATCTCTGGCTTAAGTGAGCAAATGATTCCCCTTTGCGAGCCAAGAATGCACTTAGCTCACCGTAAGTAAATTAATCTGCCTTCTTCAACTGCTAATGCATTAGCACTGAGGTAATAGTTCGATTGCCGAAATTCCTTTATGTTTAAATAATTTTGATCATCAGTATTGTTTCTCATAGGAAGTGAAGATACATTCAGATACTTTATGTAAGTAAATAGAGGGTTGCCTGATTAACAAATAGACCCATTTAACAATGAAGTTATTGCTTATAGTTTTGTGCCACTTCCTAGCTCTCAGCTGATGTGATACCAAGTAACTCTTTGCACAGATGGCTGGTGGAACCCATCCAGCATCTGCAAAGTCCATCTCTGTTTTCTTTCCCAAACATTTTATTTGGAAATCTTGTTTGGCAAACTTCCTGAGACTGCCTGGCTGTTCAAAGTACGTATTTCCAATCTATCTCATTTGGCCCTTCTATAAAAAAAGAGCCAGCAAATTGCCTTCTAATTTGGCACGAAAATGGCAGCCACAGACTGAAGCAAGTTTTAGGTTCCTGGCCAAAAATTTACAAGAATTTTATCTTAGATGCTTCCATACTGGACTGTTTTACATACTCATAAGTAACATCTGAAGCCTTCACATCACGACAGGATCAAAGCCCCCCAATCTGTATCAATCGACAGCTTAACTCAGACAAAAGTTCCCTCTTGTTCTTCTTTTCCCAGATATCTTGTGTCCTAACTATTGTAGACACTGTTCTTACTTAGGCTGTGAGGTGCTGAGTTATTTAAGGAGAGCTACCTGCTAGAAAATGGCTCCATTTACTTGACAATGAATGAACAGATTACTTTCGAATGAATCATCATCTTTTTCTTTTTCTTTTCAGTAGATTGTGTAAAGAATTTTAAGCATTTAAAAAACAAAAAACAAAAACCCTTCCTATATTTGGGGAGTTCTAAAGAGGTCATACTAATAATTAAATTCCAGGTACAACTTCCACTATTCTCTTAAAGACTTAGACAGACTGGAAATTTCCATCTCACATTCCCAGAACATTACCTCAGACTCCTCCTCAATACAAATTAGCTTCCCAGAACTTCAATGTTACAAAGAAATGCACTAATTGGCCTGGTCACAACTCACCTTGCTGACTCTCATTTGCTTGGTATGTGATCCCAAGGCTACTTCATGGAAGGCGCTATTTAACATTTACAAACACTGAAACTCCTCTTGAAATAAGGCAGTGTTTTTGTTACCAGATAATTAGTCATTTTACTTTGTCTCTCTTCTTCCCCTGTTAAGCAAGTAACTCATTTATATGGAAAGGTAGCAGTGTACAAAATTTTGCAAGGTCTAAAAGTGTTTCCAAAGTTCTAAGTTTTTTTTTTCTAAAATTAATTCTTTGAAACATTAGAAACTAAATTAATTGACAGGTGTGTCAATTGACCTTACTTCCAAATTCCAGATGCCATTTCCCACTCTTAAGGAACATTTCAAAATATATAGTTGCCATTTCAGATTGAACTTGTCAAGACTAAACATTTTCTCCCATTGGTTACCTTTTTCTGAAATCTCAGTTGCCAAATCCTGCAGTCTGCCTTTACAATGTTCTTCTGCTATTTTCGTCTCAATTACTATCATTATGCTTTTTCATCTAGGGATTCATTCAGATATTCATGCATTCACCAATTCATTTATTCAACAATTCATTGAGTACCTAACATGAGGATCTCCCTGCCTTGAGTCTTTCTCTCTCACTTCAGCTCTCAGCCCTTGTTATGAAATGCCCTCCGTCAGCCTTTAAATCTCAGTTCAAATGACATCTCCTTGTATGTTTTTCTTATTCCTTCACCCATTTCTTTCTTCTTTCTTCTTCAAGTTTCTCGAGCATTTTTCTAGTTCCCTTATCACAACATAGTAGAAATCCTATCTTTGCCACTTACTAGCTGTGTTACTGTGGCAAGTTATATAACCAACTGAAGCCTCAGTTTCTCCTCTGAAATTAGGGATATTACTACTCCAGAGGATGCGAGCATTAAATGAGCTAATGCATATAAAGTAGTTTGAACAATGCCTGGTACACAGTGGACATTCATCAAGTTCTTGCTTGTGGTGCTATTATACACAGTAGTGACTTAGTAACATTTGTGTGTTGAGAGATAACAATTGTAATGTAACTGTAATGGTGTTTTTGAAGGGCTTCAATCTATACTTACCTAGATCCCAGGTCGTGGGCCAGAGTATAGCATCCTGGGCTGGACACTGGAGATAGTCTGCCTGGCTTTGCATCCTGGCTCTCACCATTTGCTAGCTTAGTTTATTTAAAGTGGGAAGTCAGGCCGTTAAAAGTTTCTATACCTCACAGTTTTTAAGATTAGTTAAAAGTAAAATGCTTAGCAGAGTGCCTGGCCCATGACATCCATAAATATAGCTTGTCATTACACTAGAGGGGTTCCAGAATGCTCCTTGATCTAATTCTAGGTGGTGAGAAAGGACCATTAAAATGAATGCATAATTCCCTGAATTATTGTCATATCCTTTTAAAATGCTTTCCTGAAAAACACTTCTCCGAACTCTCGTCTATCTTGCACCTCCCAGATTGACTAAAAACTGCCAAATGAATGGTTTCCATTCCATCACTCCCCAAGCAGAGGGTCCCTATTCTCCGTCCTTGGGGAGACCATCAACCCCTCTTTCTCAGCTTTCAGTGTGTTCACTAATGGTTTTCCCTTTCCCTGAAATGTTTTACTTTATTTTCTCCCTAAAATATGTTATTTATCTGCTGACACTTCAATTACTGTCCTCCTAGGTCCATAAACTTTCAAAGAGTTTTTCAAAGAGGTCACATTCTCTTTCTGTCCTCTTATCTTCCCTCAGGCTGATCACTCCCTTCCCTGCCTGGCAGATCCAGAAACATCCTTCTTGTCTGCATTCATCTTTCTAAGTTTTAGAAACTTGCAGACTGATTAATCTAGCCCTCAAAGATCTCTCTTATCAAAATGCCTAAAACATTTAGAAATTTTGCCACATAATTTCGCTCTTAATTATAAATTGTCTTGCAGTATTTGCTATGCATTAGCCTGTCCAGAAATATTTCACTATCTTTTCTGCTTCTTGGCTCTCTTTCTTTTTTTCTAATCCACAGAGCTCTCTGGATAACTTCCCCGGCTTGTCATGGTGATCATACCACTTGTCCTCCAGGCACTAGCACAAGCTTCTGGTTCCCTCCAGCCTTCTGGGCTTGACTAGCCTATAACCCAACCATACAGGGAAGGTCTTGCATGAGATAGGCCCCTTGCTATTGGCCAAGTCTGTTTTTATGTACCAGAAAGAATTTTCCTTCCTTCTAAACTACGTTTTTCCTACTTCTTAGAATAAATGACATGTTTATTCTACAGCCAGATTTATCTGATTGAGCTAGCACTATGTTGTATGAAGGAAGGATAGACTTTGAAGTATTAGAGTTTGGGGTATGAATCTTAGTTTTGCCACTTACTAACTGTATGACCTTGGGCAAGTCATTCCTCTGAGACTCAGTTTTATTCAGGTATAAAAATACCTATATCTATATCACAGAACAGATATAAGGATTATGTAAGATAAATAACTAAAGTGGTTGACAAATAATAGGGAGTAAATGTTAGATACCTCGCCCCTCCAATTAATATGAAACCATATTAATTACATCTAGTCTATCCTTATTGTGTATACACAATGACACAATCATGATTAGTTTACGTATAGATTTATATCTATGTTGGTTATATATGGTTCTATTTAACATCCCTCATTAAACAGTCATTTCTTTAAGAGTAGTGTACATAAGAATCTTAGTAGTTAAGATTACTTAGTAAGATTTGCTTAGTAATTGTAATCTTAGCAAACTCAGCTAAGTGCTTTGCCATGCAATCTGTAAAGTATAAAACTTACTAGTTGTTCAGAGCTGATTAATAATGGAAATTATCTTTCAAACAAAACACTGATCTCTTTTCTCCCTCGCATTCGAGGAAATTGAAGGCCAAAGGCTAAAAAGTCCCTTGGTTAGGGATAAAATGCAGAAGCATGAAACTACCATGCTCATGGCTTGCCCTCCAATTTTTGAATTCTAGAAATGAATTCAAGGATAGTGAGGCAGCATTTTGAAAGACATTAATGAAACTTTCCTCTAGAGCAGTCACAATTATCATGACAAAATGAGTCTCATACCATAAATTACCTCTAAATTTTTAATAAATCCCTCAGCAAACACTCGTTCTGGTTGGGTGTATCCAGACATTGGTTGAGGAATGAGATGAGTGGTTTAAAACAGAAGCCTGCTTCTAAACAGAGTTTCTGAGTAGAGAAATCACAACAAAACAACTAATTCCTAGGTTTAAATGGTAAGTCACTTTGAATCTTCTTTCTCTCTCTGTCTCTCTGTCCTTCTAGACAGTCTGTTTCTAGCTACAAAGCCTTTCTTCCCAGGGGACAATCTAACCTCTTAAGTTAGAGTTAACATGTAAGGGTTAAATTACTTCTGTGAGCAGGAGAAATTCAAAAGTTAATATGATTAATATATGACTGAAATGACAGTCAGTCGCATATGGTGGCAGAAACAGTTTCTGCACTCATGGAGTTATCTTTGAGTATAGAAAAGTCTTAAGAATCCACAATTCTCACCATCAGTTATTGGAAGGTGAGAAGTGGGAAATATCTTACTGTTTCCTTCTTAAACTCTTTATAAAGGCTGTTGAGAGGCTCTGACTCAGCAACTTCCCAAGTTGCCCAGTCCTTTATAAGGGTTTAAATGTGATCGCAACTCTGCACAACACAGATGCATAATCAGTCTTAAATTTGGAAAGCCTAATCTTTAGAGAAACTGAGTGAATATCACAGTAATATCAAAGTAAAGGATTTTCTGCCATGTATACAAAAACAGACACTGGGAACAGTCTTCAGGAACATTCTATTGTTTTGATGAGACAATAAAATATGAGGTTATAGTAACATTGAGCTGCCTTTTCTCCTCTGGCAGGAAGAGGTAAAGCAAAGTATTTTCCAAAGTGCAAGGTGAACCAAGAGAAGCTCTTGTCCACTATTTACAAAGTGTCTAATTTTAGAAGTGGGATTTCCAGAGTAATAGTTTCTACTGCATGTTATGAAGGAAGTTAATAATATATTTTTTGTCTTAGAGTATTAGCACAGACAAGCTTATTATAGCAAACCTTCTCCCCAATCCAATTTACCACACCTAAATTGGATAGGGTATATGTATGTTTGGGGGAGGGGGTGGGTGAGGTGGGATGGCAGATATTAAATAAGCAAAAAAGACTCCTTAGGAATTCTCTCAAGGCAATAACTGTTCCATATTTATTGCCTTGTTTAGTTGTAATTGTCCCTTTTGTTCATAGATTGTTCTAGGAACACTTTGCCATTATGATGATTACTCCATAGCTGTAACACATACAGATAGCAGATGTTAGTGATCTCATGCAATCCTCATATCCATTATGTGAGCTAGTATTGATATTTTTATATCTGAACAAAACTGAGGCTCAGTGAGGCTAAGTGACTTGCCCAAGGTCATTCAGTTAGTAAGAGGCAAAACCAAGATTCAAGCCCAAAACTCTATGACTGCGAAGTTCATGCTCCCTCCACACAAAGTCATGCTGCCTCAATCGGGAAAGGCTGACTGTTAAATAACAATGTTATTTATTCTAAGAAGTGACAGAAATACAATTTGGAAGGAAAGTGGAAGGAACATGGTCATTTCTTCTTGCTCACGTTTCTACTTCTCTCCCTGTATCTCTTCACTGTCCTTACCTTCTTCATTCTTCCCATCTTCATTTTTCCCATTTTCGTAATTAGGACAAATAAGAACATTAGTTCTTGAGGTAGAAAATGGTGGCCGGGCCGGCCCGTGGCTCACTTGGGAGAGTGCGGTGCTGATAACACCAAGGCCCCGGGTTCGGATCTCATATAGGGATGGCCGGTTTGCTCACTGGCTGAGCACGGTGCTGACAACACCAAGTCAAGGGTTAAGATCCCCTTACCGGTCATCTTTTATAAAAGAAAAAAGAAAGAAAGAAAAGAAAATGGTGGCAAAGTGTGCAGTTGCCTACTTAATGCAAAATGTGGGAAGCTCCTTAATGGCCCCTGACTTAAAACAATACCTCCCATTCACCTTCCATAGCAGCTGAAATCCCACCAGTAGAGAGTTACTCCTTTGGATTAAGTGTACTTTGTCTCTAAAGTTTTCTTTCTTTCTTTCTTTTTTTTTTTTTTTTTTTTTTTTTTTTTT
>NW_007729230.1:0-14443 GCF_000696425.1 Galeopterus variegatus | reverse complement strand
TTTTTTTTTTTTTTTTTTTTTTTTTTTTTTTTTTTTGTCTTTTTTGTGACCAGTAAGGGGATCGCAACCCTTGGCTTGGTGTCGCCCGCACCGCACTCAACCAGCTGAGCGCACCAGCCATCCCTATATAGGATCCGAACCCGCAGCGGAAGCGCTGCTGCGCTCCCAGCGTCTCACTCTCCCTGAGTGCGCCACTGGGCCAGCCCTCTAAAGTTTTCTTTGAATGTGACAGTTTATAATGTTACAGGCAACTTTCCCCAAGATTTATGTGTCCAATGTAATCACACTACTTTTGGTAATAAAGGAGCATGAAAGGTTTAAACAATCCTTTTGTAGCCAGAGAACAGAGTGAGTTCTTTGGGAAAGAAAAACCGAAAAGGGTTAGAGGCTAGGAAGGAGGTTCCTGACATGGTATTCTGTGAAAAGTACTTCAGCCTTTAATTTAGGTTTGCACAAACCTAGAGGCATGCACAGACTTTATAACAGGTTTAATTTCAACTTGGATGACAGGAAACCTTCCCGGACTCCCCAGGACCGGGTTTTGAGTCCCTACTCTGAGCCTTGTAAATAACTGCACTTCTGCTTATCACAGCACATCTTATTTTGCTGTCATTTTCTGTCCAATTCCATCGCTAGACCATAAGTTCCTTAAAAGCACTCATTTTTTCATTAATTTGAGGAATATTTCTAATGCTAGAGTAAAGTTCATAGGGAAAACTATACAGATTGAAATATCCAAAGTGGTTGGGATTTTTTTCACTTTTAATTTGGATGTCCTTTGTAGTTTATGCATGGAAAGGAGTCAAACACATGCTTCTACCTCAGGGTTCCAGAATTGAGTGGATAATGTGTAGTCACCTTTTGGCAGAAGGCCATGGAGATTTATTGGGACAAAGTAAAGGGGTATAATGAATATATTTAAAAATGTTTTTGAGGGAGGACTAAACTCCTTAAGAGTTTTTTATTTTTGCCAGGTTACTAAGAATGTAAGTCATAATCCTGTTACAGACTCAAAAAAAATATATAGATATTTGTGTGATTCAAAATGTGAAAGACTTTGGGAAAGCAAAGAAAGTGATGAAATGCAAGAAATAGAACATGTAAGTAGAAGAATCATCAACTAATGGATTTTAGTTTTATTGGATTTATTGTAGAGTATTGCTAAAATACGAAAGAGCACTAGGTAAGAAATAACTTGATAATGATTATTTAGAACCAATGACTCTTGCAAAAGAAAGATTAAGAAATAAACAACAAAGACCCCTCATACAGAAGATTCTTTTGAGAATTTGTCAGCTCATTACCTGTCTTGAATTATAAAAGCTCCTCTGCATCCTGATCAGAGAAATTGTATCCTGATTTGACACAATTAAACATCTGTTGGCCAGATTCTGTCACATGACCCCATAATTCATTGTACTTAGTATTTCATTGGGCAAATCAGTGTGGTCATCAACAAATGAAAATAGATTTGCTTAGAGGAAAGGTCACTAGTGAATAACAACTTGTAGTGCAAAGACCTATAACCTGTTGCAACTCTGAAGTATGGCAAGGACTTGGGCTACTCACACAGTAATTCCTGGCAACTAACCACTTGCTATAATGCAGAATGTAGTAGAAAGTACATGTCAGTCCCTAGAACCCACTATTGGAGGTCTGGGGGGAAGTAGTAGGTGCTGACAGGCAGAAAGGCATTGCTGAAATGTGGTTTTACTTCTAAGGAGACCCATCAGCGTGAACCTGACAGTGCTGTGCACTAATGAACAACCCCACACTACTTTTCCTCCCTCTGTTAAATAAATCTGCAATTTCAAACTGCTCTGAGCCATTGAAATAGGTAACAAATGGTTGAACATAGGCAATTTCATATGATTTTACCTAACTGTTAAATGGTCATGCAGATTTGGTACTACAATATAACTGTGGGGATAAAGGAAGAATTAAAATGTGAACATTAAATGTCATTTTTTTTCCTCGAGGAAGCCCTAAAGGATTAAAAGAGAAGGCAAATTCCTTTTAGCTGCAATTAGTATTTGTGGAATATCTAATCACATGGTGCTGTGAAGGGTACACAATACACAGAAGAGACAAACATTACCCTTGAGGAACTTACTAACTGTATATGGGGATTGGACTAAATATAGAATAAAAATAGTGTTCATTTTCTACATAGCAGACAAAAGTGGCTGTATTGTAAAGTGTGGCTAATCTTTCATAAAGTATATTAATGCCAGTGCCACATACACTCAGAAATATCACTTACTGGCCTTATTTTTCATGTGTTGCCACCTCCCCCTGCTCCCCTCAATTCTAGCTATATTAGCCTTCTTTCCAGTATTGGCTACACAATTTGCAGGATGATTGAAAGCTCTCCTGTTCAAAAATTAAGAAATTCAAGCTGGTGACAGCAAGGCATTAAGCTGGGGCCCTTCTAAGCATGAGACCCTGTGTGAGAACCCAAGCTGCATGCCCAGGAAGCCAGTTCTTTTTTTCTGTTTCTCACGTAGGCCAAGTTCTTCCCTACCTCAGGGTTTTAGCTCCTGCTATTCTCTCTGCTTGAAATGCTCTTCTCATGGCTGAGGACTCAGCTCAAATGCTTCTTCCTCGGAGAGGACTTCCTTGACAACTCTGTCTAAAAAAGGCCCTTTTTTTGGTCACTCTCTGTGACATCATACTATTCTGCTTTTTTCCCCAATATTTTGCTTTGTTGTTTCCCTCCTAATTTATTTATAGACTTATTTATCACCTAGTTCCCCTTCACTGGAACATAAATTCCACAATGGAAGGGACTTTAACTCATTTACTTCCTCTTGTTCACCTGGTTCCAAAATAGTACTCGGTATAATAGGTGTCCAGTAAGTATGTTTTTGATGAGTAAATGAACAAACTAGATTATTTACAAAATATTTCTAACTTCTAAAAAATCATCTCTGGTCTTCAAGCTTCTATGTGTTCCAATAGAATCAGCTAACATACATGCGTGCATATGAACACACAAATGAACCAATGGATGAAATTCAACACTTTAGCCAGTAGAATACATCAAAAATGAAACACTCATTCAATTGTGATTACTAAGTGATTTATCTTAAGAAATCAAACTATATTCTAAAGATCAGCCAGCTTTTAAGTTAATTCTGCTGTGGCTGTCAAAATTTAAAATTTTTACAGTGCAAAATAGGCATATATTAAAATGTTGATAGAAAACATCTGAAAAATAATTTCTAAGAAAATATGGTACATGTTTTTATTGCAACTATGCCTACTACTGATAGAATATAATCATTAAGGCATTATTAAGTACTTATGAAAATTGAATGCAGCTATCATTTTCCACAAAGTTAATATTCACTCTAGAGTAGTTAAATAACAAAAACCTCAAAATAATTATATAAGATCACAAAAACCGGGACCTTGACCCCTTGCAGGAACTACTATCATGAAAATAACCTCAGTTGAATTAACCTGAAGATCATGTTAGACTACAAATCCTCCTGCAACATACTTATTTAATTATATCTTTTGAATTGAAGAGTCAAAAATAATGGACCCTTCAGACTTGACTTTGCTTTTCACGGCTCAACTGGTTCTGCCTAGAGAGTTGGTACTGTGTGCAAATCATCTCTTTTGGTGGTTTCATAGTTTCCAGCTACGATTAGAAATTAACAAAACAAGTTATAAGCACTGACTGTTAAAGACATTTCTACATATCCAATGAGATACGCAATGCAAGCTAAATAGAAGAACATTTGCAATTTAAAATATAATTCTCCATAATGAAAATGTAAAGCAGTCGTTCTATTTTATTCGGCATGGCAGGTTAGGAATCCCCGTGAAGCTACATTGAAGCAAAGAGTAGATTAATAATTTAATTTGGTTCAGAACTGTGCGATGGGGCACCACAACCTTTTATTCTGTCACCAGCTGCTGACCCTAATATGGATGAACCAATTAGACATCTCTATTTAATTGTTGGGTGACCCATCTAAAACTCACTAGGAATTTTCATTTTAAACAACACTCAACAGTCTGAAAGAATCCTAGTTATCCCCCTGGTGGAAGTGGTTGATTTGATAGAAGCACACAAAGGAGTTCAGAAAATGGGGGGTGGGGGGGAGACTGCAAGATCATTTTAGACTGTGTTCTGTAAAAAGAACATCTTAATATAATGAGCCTTTTTCAGTCTCCCTCAGAGGAGCATCAGCCCTCTCAGATAACCCCACACAAAGCAAATACTACTCGTCTGAAGTTACATTTGCTCCTTGTTATCACAACTTATGCCACTTAATTCATTATTCAACGAATTCACTTTCTTGTTTATTAGATGCAAGGTAGCCGCTTATCCCTAAAGGCCATGTATGCAAAAGACTGCTTGTAATCCTGTCACTTCAAACCTCTCTAGACTTTTACATTGCTTCAGGAATTAGGAGGAAAGAAGCAAACAATTTAGATTTATTCCTGATGATATTAAATCTGTACGTGATGAAAGAATAAGAAGGTTAACCTGAAATTTGTTGATTTGGAGAGTGGTTTGAGATGCTATCTTTACTTTAATGTAAAAGTTAGTAATTACTCACTTCCCATAATAAACTCCTTAAATTATTCTTCCTACATTAAAGAGGAATAAATTAAATGCATTTTTTTGGTACAAGTTGCCTGCAAAACAACATAATACGCAGCATGAACTGTATTTTAAAGATGTAGGCCAGCCCAACAATTCATGTGGTGAAAACATATTAAACATGCTGTAAAATCTGATATCTATGTCATGGCTTTTGGGCACCATCTTTAAGTATATTTAATGTCGGATTCAAAAACTCATTGAAAATGTTTAAACATTTTTTCAGTATAGGTACTATAAGATTCTTTTTGGCTGTTATTAACAAGATGTGATAAATATATTCTGAATAATATAAATATAAAAAATAATATAACTATTTGAACTCTTCACACAACATAGTATAATGGTCAGAGATATTTCAATTTGATATGGTAATCTTATGCTATTAAAATTATTAAAATGTAAATGAATTAATGAATTAAACACACTTTGCACTCTTAGCACAATTAATATTGTATAAAATTAACTGTATTGTTATACACAGTATGTTTACATAAAACAGCCAGGAAAGAGCTACAAATCAGAGGCTGAATGTAAAATATTTTAAGCTGTGTGCAGGAGTCTTCTAAATATGGAAATCTAAGTGGTTGTTTTAGTATTGGTACTTTACGTAACTGCAGACTGTTCTAAATTTCGTGCTTTACTTATTCAAATGCTAAATAACTCTACACTTATTTTTAAAATTCTCATAAATATATATATACACACACCGAATGTATTTTAAACCAGTGTGCATTATTCACAAAACTGATTATTTTCTTCAATTAATTTACATTACGAGCTAACTATTTGAGATTCAGCACTAGTTCATCAACAAAAGCTACAGCAAACATTTTAATGCAGCTTAGCATACACAGGTATGCCTAGGACAAAAGAGTAAACATCTCTAGAAAATAGGAACCATTTAGAGGGAAGCTCATTTTGTGAATAGAGTTGTGACTAGTAAAATAATGTGTACAAAATTACTTACAACTATACTAAGAAAATACAGTTGAAAACTCACATACCTAGTAACTGTGGATGCTACTGTAATCATTTCCATTCTTCCAAAGCATCACTCATATTAATATAGTGATGAGCAAATTGATTCACCTGAATAATTAACCTTTACTGCAGCATAACTACCTTAGGTACAGATTAATGTTTTCTAAGCAGCTTAAGACATAAACCTACCAGGGAAATCACACTCATTAAACATACTGCAAAAATCAATTGTTTCCTGCCACTCTGAGGAATTAATAATAATGGTTAAGTTGTACAGTATTTTTAAAAGCTTATATTCATCTGTTGTGCCCATTAAACAAAAACATCAGAATAGAGCAAAATGAAATTAACAAAGAGTGCTAATAAAATACAACTTTTCTGTTGATATCTTAGATATATAACTTTATTCATTATAGTACAACTCTTGATTTTTTACATGTGGGAGATTTAAAAAGTCACCCAGTGATTTTTATAGTGCAACCGTATGCTAGATAAAGATATTTAAGCTGTCAGTATAAACTGCTTCTGTTTTCATTTTGCATTTAATTTCAATGCCAGACTCAAGGCATAAATTTTTCATCACCTGCGATGCTATGAATAAAAGATTAAAAAAAGAACTGAGAAGAAATTCTCACACATGCGGTGCATACAGCACATTGTGCAGACACAGTATTCATAACTAGATGTTTAATTTTCATCTTTTTTTTACATCAGGAACATTATTATTTGGGTTAATACATCATGGAGCTAATTTCCAGTATTTAAGTTTTGCAGAATTCAAGTTTACCTAGTTTGGGCAGAATAGGCCATTCATTCCACTTGAATCTGAAATGTACAACCTAAGATTTACATGCTACTTTGTTAGCACTGCAGGGTTCTATTACTCTCATATTTCTAGAAAGCGAATATTTCAACATCATATATTTTTGTTTTATTCCATGAAATAGCATGTACATTAACCTTGCCTGTAAGTTCAAAGAACTAAGAATTACTGAAATGGACCCACCTAATATCAGTTCCTCATTAAAGCTTGCTTCTCAGCTGAAAGATATAATCAATCCCAAGAGGTAAAGTTATAAGCCCAGAGTTAAGGCATTTTTTATTTAGTACTTAGGACTGTTTTCTGTAGCACAATGCATCTTCATTGTTACTTTGTTAGCCTCCGAAGGACTCACAGACCAGAAGAATTTCTAATTGTAGCCAATACACCCTTAGTAAGCAAGAGACGCCTAATTTCATCAAGAGGGCCTTGGGTTTATTAGCGTTGTCATTCTGAAACTTCACTTTCTTAGGGCAATCAAGAGTTGGCTTAGGACTACAAGCCTGTCAGGGACAGCCAGAGTTATTCCCTCAGAGGTTAGTGGCATTTAATAATGTCTAGCTTATTGTCTTTGGCTCTAATTACTCAAACTAATTTTTTATAGTTATCGAAATTAAATCTAGGGAAAGCTTAAAAAAAAAAAAAACCAAATCATGTTCTGATACATTATTATCAATGTGGTGTCCAATTAGCTCAGTTGGTTAGCAGATAGTGCTAATGAGACCTAGGTCAGTGGTTCAATTCCAGGGGGGCCAGTTAGCTTTACTTTGTTCTCTGGTCACAGACAAATACCTTATCCTATCTAGCTGTCTTAAGTGCTATTGGTCACCAAAATAACCAAATGAAAGAGTATGGATGGATTAGCACAAATCCATCTCTACAACTAGGCTCTAGAGGGCATCAGTATCATCTTTTGTGAGTACTGTACAAAATATAGTATTTTTTAATAAGACTGTTTTATGGTTATTGTTTATGACAAAGCAAAACTTTGTATCTTCAAAACATTTGATGGGCTTTAATTAACTAGACTTCATAACATCTCTATGATGTTGGCAAGTTTAATTAAGCTTATTTTACAGATGAAAAAGCTCAAAACTGAGAAGTTAAGTCACTTGTCTGAGGTCACATAAAATGTCAAGGGGCATTTCTCAGATTAGAATCCCTGTCTTCTGTATCTCATTCCATTGTGGTACCCATGAGACTGCTCTGCCTCTACGAAAACAGCCTGAACTCTACCATTAAATCTGTGGGTATTGAGGTCTCTCAAAGAATAACCTTCTGAAGTCTATGGATTGGTCTTACCACTAAGCCCTATAACAGAGATAATCACTATTTTTTTCTTATATATAAATATTCTGCACACTATTACTATAAAATGTTAATTCATTTCTCAACCTTATTTGTCAAAAGCTAGAAAAAAATTAAAATAATCTAGTGCTTATTCTCAGGTGAAAATAGAAGTCACTTTCATGCTACACAGATTTATAGTATAATCACATGGGCAACATAGTTCAATTTTCATCTTCTGATTTTTGAAATAATATTAATGAATTAGCACTTTATATATTTGAGCTTTACTGATAATTTGCTTTCTTTAACATATGAGAAAATGTACTGAGCACCAGTATTTCAGGGATGGCTTCTTCCCACAAGATTAGTGCTATTAACCTAGTAGGGTTCCAGGGTCCATGAATCTCCTGAAACTATGCATAAATGTTGGAGATGTATACATATGTTGCATTTTTCTAGGCAGAGTGCTCTTAGAACTTCAAAGGAGTTCCCATTTTAAAAAGGGGGTAAGATCCATGACTCTAGATCTTCAGCTTGTGTTCACTCGATAGAAGTTAATATTCATCTCTCTGTGATAATCAAGGATCTATCTATCTAGCTATCTAGTTCAATTTAACTGCTTTATGAATTTGGGAAATACTCAAATAAAAAATGCTGCATTTCCTTTCTAAAAAGGAAAAAGAAAAGGACATACACAACAACTAAAAAAATTATGCTAATTATAATATTTCCATAAAGAAAACTGGAAGAGATTAACAAGGGCAGTTAAATAAATGCCTTTCCTTGGGAAAGTTCAGGTAAAAATAAATCCCCTCAGTAAGAGAAATTAGAGGGAGTTCTTCCTAGGAAGTAATCTTCTAGACCAGAACTTGTGGGTTCCTTTTCAGGTTTATGATCTCTTCATGTTGTGCTTCTAGGAGATTACAAATAATTACTTGTATTCATTGTCAATCAAACGCATCACTTCAGACACAGGCTATGCTTAGCTAGCCTTTTAAAAAAGAAAACCTGTTTGAACCAAAATACCCCAAACACACATGCAAACACATACACAGAGGATGAGATGCTAGAGAATTAAGTTTTGTTTAGATCTGTGCCATCAACTCACTGAGTTCTCAAAAGCAAGTTAATCATGCCAAATATACTTGAAATTTTTTTTTACTCTCAATTGCCCTAAATTACTTAAATGCAAAAAGTTGTATTTGAGGTAAGTCACATCTAACATGATTAAAACATTGCAGATTCTTACATATCCCACGTCATGCAAAACAGAATTGTTTGGGAATAGCCCAGGGAATCTACAGTGTAGCAAGAGACTCAGTGATTCATGATCATGTAAGTTTGGGAAATTTGAAAGGATGTGATATTCTTAGTCCCTTAAGATTTTTGGCTTTTTGCTAGTTGGTATGTAGTTCCTTTCTTTTGATGATTTTCAATGTATTCCATAACTCCCTCCAATCAATTTTACCTAAAAGCTGGAAGAGTACACTTCACATCGTGAGGTGAATTATTGGTGAGTATGCAGCACAGTATTCATGGACTTAACTTTCAATGTATTCCATAACTCCCTCCAATCAATTTTACCTAAAAGCTGGAAGAGTACACTTCCCATCGTGAAGTGAATTATTGGTGAGTATGCAACACAGTATTCATGGACTTAATTGAGTATGCAGCACAGTATTCATGGACTTAACTCAAAATTCTATTATCAAGAAATGTAAGGAATGGGAGCATTGTTAAAAAATGGGCAAAGGACCTGAAAAGATATTTCTCAAAAGAAGACATAGAAATGGTCAACAAACACATGAGAAAAATGGTCAGCATCACTAATCATCAGGGAAATGCAAATTTAAACCACAATGAAATATCATCTTACCCCAATTAGAATGGCTATGATCAACAAGACAGAAAACAACAAATGCTGGTGAGGATGCAGAGAAAAGGGAGTCCTCCTACATTGTTGGTGGGAATATAAATTGGTACAACCATTCTGGAAAACAGAATGGAGGTTCCTTAGAGAACTAAAAATAGATCTATCTTACTACTCAGCTATCCCACTACTGGGTATATACCCAAAAGAAATGAAATCAATATATCAAAAAGACACCTGCATTCTCATGTTCATTGTAGCACTATTCACAATAGCCAAGAAATAGAATCAACTTAAATGCCCATTAATGGATGAATGGATAAAAAAGCTGTGGTATCTATTCACAATGGAATACTATTCAGCTATAAAAGGAAATTATATCATATCATTTGTAGCAACATGGATGAAACTAGAAACCATCATGTTCATGATCTCACTCATATGTGGAATCTAAAAAAGAAAAAGTAGTTATCATAGAAGTAGAGAGTAGAGTAATGATTACCAGAGGGTAGGAGGGGAAGTGGATGGGGGGAGGGAATCTGGTGGACTAACAGGTACAAAACTATGCTATCTACCCTATTGAAAAAAAATTTTTTTAATTAAAAATATTTTTTTAATTAAAAAAAGAAAATAATATGTGAGAAAAGTAACAGCTTTCTTTATTGTCCTTTAAAAATCAGTAATGATTTCAAAAGGATTTGATAAGCACAGGGCCAGCAAATTTTTTCAGTCATGCTTTTGGAGAAACATTAATTTCTTATGCTATTCTGGACAATTGTTTCTATTTGGATCTCACAAAAAAGCTTTTAATTTAAAAGGGAAAGGAAAAGGTATTGGTGGAAAATTGTAAAATGTTTATGAGTGTTTTTTTTTTTCTGATTAACAAATTGAGAGCCAAGACACCTCCTGTTTTTAATCATATTTCTACTAACTTAGACTTTTCCCCCACCAACCTGAAAGTAGGAGGTGAAATCTTATACTTAGTTCCATGAAGGTATTTACTAATATAATAATGCAATCACATTCAGTCACTTAGAGACTACATCTTTGACCAGAAACATTGTTAATAATGAACATTTTTGCCTTCAGTTCTGTTTTTTCCCAGCAATATCAACAGTATATTTAAAATAATATAAGCTTATATACAAAGGAATAAATATTAATATAGGAGTAAATGCAAAGATAATGACACATAAAATAAATAACCCTACTGACAAATGACAATGTTTCAGAAACAACAGTCTATGATTTCAGGTCTAGATCACTGAAAAGTGATTGCAACTAAGCTATAAAACAATACCAAAAATTTTACAGATGACCTAATGGTAAGAAGCTACCTTTCTTTGGTTTCTAAAAGGTAATGATCAGACAGAACGATATATTTCTGGGTTTTTGTGTATGCTGGAAATGCCACAGAAGGTTTGTTATTGCATAACAATGCACTACTTTATTATAAATAGAAGGTTGTTCAGGCAATTTGGTATAATCTCTCACTATTCAATTGGTAGCTCCATGCTGGCTGGTGTGTAATATAGTTCATTCAATTATTATTTAAGGTAAAATGTTGAATTGTTAATGTACATTCAAATACTCCTTTTTGTAAAGTATGCAGATTAACTTTTCCCATTTGTTCGACTCCAGGGAGTAACTTTCAATTTTGTTAGGTAGCTAAGTGATTTTCATTTGAGGTGTATGTGAGCATTTTTTAAAGAGAATTCCCACAGATATTGAACTCATACTTGCAGTTTCTTCTGAATTTTATGTGCCAGCTTATTTAAATTATTAAAATTAAAATAGCTTTTGATCACAGACCATAATTTTATAATCATTTTATCTATAACAGAGACGTTTGGCTCTACTATTTTTTTTGCAATAATTTTGTTATGCCCCAAATTCAAGATTCATAGTTTTAGTAAATCTAAAGTGATCCTTTCAATTTATTTGTAAGCCTGTAGGTAACTTATTAATAAGGTGATTTTTAGAATGCCCTCAGTAAGAATGTAATATAACTCATGAAACACACTACTGTTAAACAATAACCTAAGTTTCTGGGTAACTTAAAACATTTTCCAGTGCTTTCCATGTTGATCCTTAATAGTACTCCCATCTATAATCTGTTAGCAAACTGGTGACTCAATGCTTTAGATTCTGGAAGATGACTTTTCTGAAGGTCCTATTATATAATAAATTATTTTTAAACACAGTTTTTTGGGGTAGTTCATTTATTTAAATGACCCCCTGGCCTTGGGAAAGATTAAATTAAAAATAAAGTTTTATGTCAGATTCTTTTTAATAGTTTTATGCTGCCTTTCTCCAATGGCAATCTAATTTATATTATCTTTAAAATCTATTATATAAATAGATTACCATGCATAATTATTCTAAGCAGTAGCATTACTATTATTTTTATATTTATAATTATTTACTCATTTCATATCACTCAGCATGGTATTAATGGGCCATGTAGTTAGGTATCCCAATTTATTCCTGTGAATTATAATTAGCTTAGGTAGAAGTTCAATATAAAGTATTTTGAAGTTTATAAGATTTTTTTTGTGTGCTACATGTATGTCCATAGATATAAAATTGAAAGATTTCTGTCTTCCATAATATACTATAATATGGTTACAAGTGCATTGAAATTCATCTTGTTAGAACGGTAGTAATATATCCCACCAGGACTACTGTTCCTAGTAGCAATTTAAAATAATTATTGTGAGACTTGATGCTAGACATCAGGTTTGCAATAGAATTACAATGAGGGAAGTGTATTAGAGACAAAACATTGCTGGAAGAAAACTTCATAATGGCGCAATTTGGAACTAAGCCTCAATTTTACAGTAATAGATTCTCTTTATGATGGCACAAAGGAGTGAATGCACTTAGCAAATTTAAATCTATTATTAGTCACACTTTGTGGATTGCAGTACAAAAAGGAGAAAAGAAATTAGCTTTTTAAGTATGTTCCTATATAAAACAGGTTCTAGTAAGAACAGTCTTATACAAAATCTCCTTGCTACCAGTTAGAAGCACCATCAGTCTTTGTAACAGCAGGGAGTTGTCCAGGTTTAAAAGTCTTTCCAGAAATAGTTCTGGAGGTCTCTAATTTCAAATTAGAAGTTTCTGAAGTCAGAAGACATTCACCATCAGTACATTTTGTATTTTCATAAAGACAGTATAGAACAAGAAAGAGAGAGTTAATTTGGTTTCTGCTGCTTACTGCAATCTCTCTTCTTGAATGAAGAGGTGTTTGTAGTTTGCATTAGCACCATACCTGCCTTTAACATGATTTCAGTTATAGTGAAGAGAACTCAGCAGCATTAAGTCGGTATGATGTGGCACTCATCTAAAGTAAAAGAGGTTGCAATTGGCAATTTTGCAAAGGAAACCAATGGCAAGAATTCAGTAGGCATTTTTAGTACAAAATCAAAACACCAAAAATCTAAGCTTCCACTTTCAAGTTAACTAAAATGTTGCATTTTTGTTTTAATTATTATCTATTTTTTTCCTATCTCATATTAAAATAATATGGGGTAGAATATTTGATAATATCATAATTCAGTTTTAAAATAACATGTAATAATTCCATAATGTTATTGACTGGATACAAAGGGATGTGACTGTCATCCTTAAGAAATATTAAATAAAATTCTTATCTAAGATGTTTCACTTAATTATCTGTGAAAAAGAATGGAAATGCCCAGTTGAATTGGAAAAGGTTAACCTTATATAAAATTGATGTTGGTAGACTGAGGGATAAGAATGCAAGGACAGATAATGGTCCACTTTAAAATAAAATTCTATGCAGCTTAAATAGGGTAGTTAGAAATAAATGAAATAGTCCAAGGAAATTACTAAAAACTAGCATTGTCTCATTAATTATCCAAATTCATTGCCTATATTAACACTTAATATTACCTTCCTCTGATTTTGACTTGCTTCTGCAGTCATCTATAGTCACCTTTGTTTAAAAATTCAAGTACAGTTTTATGCTACTGGGCTCCAGTTACTAGTTTATACATAGTTTACGCATATGCTCAGCTCTGCCAACATTCAGATAATCTAAAATATATACTCTCTTCCCTTCACTTTGAAAACATCACCTTCTCCTGGTTTTCCTCCCATTTCTCAGTCATCAGTATGTAGTTATACGTCAGCATTGTGGTGTGTCTCTCTCTCTACGTGCCAGGCGGTCTCATGTGTTCCCATGGCTTCACTTAGCGTCTATGTGGTGGTCACTCAAATCTATCTCTTTACTAAGTTCCAGATCCATATAACCATCTGCCTGCTGAGTGTCTATCTTGAGATAGTCTACGGTTACATCCAATTCAATGTGCTCCAAACTAAATATGGCATCTACTCTTTCCCCAAAACAAAATGTATTCTTTACCAGGTGTTCTTCATCTTAAAGAATCATCTACTCAGCTACCTAATCCAGAAACCTGTGTCCCTGAAACATCTCTCTTCCCTCTCCCACACCCATCCAATCTCTAAGCTCAGATGCTTTTACCCTCAATTTCACAAACGTGTTAATTTCCACCTATTCCCACTGCCACTGTCTGACTTCAGGCTACCATCATTTCTCTACAGAATTACTCAACACTCTCCCAACTGATTTTTTCTTGCCTTGATCCAATTCATTCTCCATGTCACAACAGGAAAGATTCTTTCAAACTATTTTCTAAAAATTATAAAAGAAAAGATTGATAAGTATGAATACACAAATTTCTTTAAAAAATCTCCTCAGAAAAAAATACCCAAAGAATATCAAAATATAAATCATAGAGATTGAGAACTCCAAGATGGCGACGGGTCTGGAGCAGCTGTGCCAGGAGACAGCGTGACCCTGAGAAGTGTG
>NW_007729229.1:472684-473483 GCF_000696425.1 Galeopterus variegatus | reverse complement strand
AAAAGTCAGATTTAAATTAAGCTACCTGTTCTTTTTAAGTACTTGTCTAAAATGTAATATTTATTTTCAGAGTAAAATTTTGGAGTTTTTCTAACCCAATGTCCTTTTCCTAGGGAAAAAAAAGAAAATCATCTTCTAAGTTTTTTAATGTATGTACAAGGATACTTCAAAAAGTTCATGGAAGGGCGGGCCCTGTGGCGCTCTCAGGAAAGTGCGGTGCTGGGAGTGCAGCTCCCGCCGCGGGTTCGGATCCTATATGGGACTGGCTGGTGCACTCACTGGCTGAGCGTGGTGCGGGTGACACCACACCAAGGGTTGCGATCCCCTTACCAGTCACGAAAAAGTCAAAAAAAAAAAAAGAAAAAAGTTCATGGAAAAGAAGATATAAAAGATAATATAAATCTTTCCATGAACTTTTTGAAGTACCTTTGTATATGTTTTTATGATATAACATAATATTTGTAGTGAATTAAAACATAATTTATAAGTAAATAAATGTACATATATTTTGAGTCATAGTCATTCAAATGTTGGTGACAATTATCCTGGAAAATAGTCCCAGTTTCTTATCCAACTGATACCTTTGATTCAAATGTTATTCTTTTAACATCTATTGGGTATCAAGTACTGTGCTATATCCCAGGGATACATACATCAATAATCCTGCCCTAGTTGAACTCCTAGTCAGTTGAAAAGAGAGAAATTTACATAGATATTTATAATGTATATAATGTATCAATACTATTTAGATTGAACCATATGAAATTACAGATATCAACCATTTTTACTTATAAAGTTG
>NW_007729229.1:468580-470750 GCF_000696425.1 Galeopterus variegatus | reverse complement strand
TTTTTTCTTGCTCTTTGCCTCATATGCAAGGAGGCTAACAATTAAATTAGTGCTCAGATTAAGCAACTTAAAACCACGGAAGTGTAAAATGACCCATAACTTTTAAATTATTTTTAGAGTAAAGAGAAAATATAGAAGTGAAAGTACCTGGGTATCATAAATTAAATTAGGTTGGTGTTATCGTTAGGGACCAGAAAAAAATAGGAAAGCATGGAACTCCAATTCTGATTTCTTTTTCTGTGGCAAGAACAAGGTTCAGATAGGAGAGGATGAAAAAAGACGATGGAAAAAGTCTCTGAAGGTTAAAATAGAGCGGTATTAGCAAGACAGGTATGAGATTGTCAAAATAGGTTTCTATGTTAAAGTGAATTGCATCCCAATGTGTGAGAATATTTTTACATAAGATAATCAAGCCCTGCTAAGACGCTAAATATTATAAAGAGACATAGATTTGCTTTTTCCAGAAATAGAAGAAGGTATATTCTGATAATCATCCCAAGCAAAATTTTATGATAGCTTATTACCCTCAGTAGAACTCTGAAGGGAGGCAGTGATCACCAGGGCATATTAAGGACAATGCGGATAATGTGGTATAAAAAAGTGGTGACCTTGACGTCAGGTAAACCTGGGTTTAATTCCGGTTCTGCTATTTATTAGCTGTTGACCTTGGGCAAAATATTTGGCTTGATGAACATAATTAGGACATAGGCACTCAGTTATGCCACACTAATATTATTTGCTTTTTTGATGCGGTTATGGGTCATTTTACACTTCTCTGGTTTTCAAGGGATCACAGCTTGGCATAAAGATTATTTTAAAGTAAAAACATCTAAACTACAGAAAATGAAAAAGAAATCTTATCTGAACTTCCCTTACCTGACAAAGCAGAGTCCTGAAAATATAGCTGCCACTGACCCCGCTCCAATGGAGTTTCCTGTGAATTCAGCTGCCTGCCTCCTCTCATTAGCATCAGAAAGCCTGATAAACCTTCCATACTTTCCCATTGAAGCCCCCCTCAAAAAAAAACCCTCTTTTGTTAAAATGGGAAATAAGCCTTCAGTTCTGACTATTTATCCAGTTACTCATCGCTGAGTACTCCCATGTGTTCTCAGGCACATGTAAATAAACATTGTCTTTTCTCTTGCTAAATCTATTGTCGGTTAACTCTCAGGACATTTGAACCTAAGGAGTGGAAAAGTTTTCCTCCTAACAGATTAATTCTGCAGACAGGCGTATCTGGATTTCAACAGGGAATTATGTGAAACTCTAATAATAAATGGCTTATGCAAGTGAGTGGATTTCTTATTATTTGAATATGCGGTGGTTCTTGACCCAACTTCCGATTACAATCACCTGGTGAATCTTTAAAAAGTCCAATACCTAGGACATGCCTCAGTTCAAATCATACAATCAAGGCTGAGAACCACTGTCCTAAGGGGCTATTTCTAGTTGCATACTTGATTGTGGCTTTCCCTGTCCTTGTCTTCAAGGTAGTGGCTGGGTTTTTTTTGNCTTATTATTTGAATATGCGGTGGTTCTTGACCCAACTTCCGATTACAATCACCTGGTGAATCTTTAAAAAGTCCAATACCTAGGACATGCCTCAGTTCAAATCATACAATCAAGGCTGAGAACCACTGTCCTAAGGGGCTATTTCTAGTTGCATACTTGATTGTGGCTTTCCCTGTCCTTGTCTTCAAGGTAGTGGCTGGGTTTTTTTTGGAGGTGGGGGGAGGGGTAGGGAGTGGAGGGGTAGAGTTTCTTAATGTTTTTCATCTTGTGTGAGAACCACAAAAGCCAATTTACATTTGCAGATGGCAGGCTTTAACATGGGGTCAGAACGAACAAGATAAAAGAAAAAAGGGAACAAAGGTTAAGTTGTGAATATAGTTTAGAAATGAAAATGAAAATAATCACTTCACAAATACAGAACACAGTGGCGAGACTTAAGAGCATTAGTTCCCCACTCCTCTCTTTCCTCTTCGTGTTTTGATTGTTGGTTTGGTTTCGTTTGGTTTTTAGGTATCAATAATGTTAGGCAATTATGTTTTAGCGGATGTCTAAGACAGCGGCAGGGGAAGGGAGGAACACCCAAATTGGTTGCGGAGAGTTTCAGGTCCCTAGAACAGCACGTTTTCTGAAAATCACAAAAAAAAAAAAAAAAAAAAAA
>NW_007729229.1:462154-467580 GCF_000696425.1 Galeopterus variegatus | reverse complement strand
CCCCCCCTGGCGTGAATTTCTCCACCTATAGAAACATCCCAACTCAGCTTAAACCCGCTCACTTCCCTCCCGTTCCTTCTTAGCCAATAGGAACAGTCCAGCTCAGCCTAACTGGATATAAAAGGCCCAGCCCGACTCTCGCTGCTGCTGCCCCCACCTCAGAGAGGGCAGCCCGCTTGTTTGCTTTGCCTGCCTAGTACACTTCGGTTAAGTCCCTGTCTCCTTGTGTGTTTCTTTTGCACTTGAGCAGAGGTTTTTTTTCTTTCAAATAACAATGGAAATTTGTGTTCATCCTCTTCCATGCACTGTGCTAAGAGCTTTCTAAGTGTTACCTCAATTAATCCTCACAACAACCTCAGGAGCAGCCAAAGAGACACCAAGTGACTTAGGAAGGATAAACCAGCATAGAGAACAGGGGTTTAACACTACATCCTGCTAGCTGACCACTGTCTCACACCACACAGTCACAGCAGATTTGGATGGGGTTGCGTCTGCTAAAAAACTACCGGGAATCTGGACTCCAACTTTGAGTCTAGGGATGCTAAAATGTGCATTCTCAACCAGGCAGGGGCGGGAGGGGGGCTTGCTCCCCTCCTCATATAACCCTCCGGACAACAAAATTGATTGTGGGAGTGGGAATTATGGTATTAAAATTTCACGAGTACGTAATTAGTAAAAGAATGCCTCCTTGGGAGATTGGGAGTGGTAATGAAAAAGAGAATCACTGCTCTAGAACAAAAGGTTTCATAGTCTTGCTGTACTTTTCTGGTTAGGCCACATCTCACAGAAAAAGATGTTAAGTAACATGTTAAGTATTGACAAACTGGAGGGAGATTTACGAGGATAGTGCAAGGACCTGAAATTTTTAAGTATATTAGATGAGAAAAAATAGCAAGTAATAGAAATATCACAATTGTTCTTCTTTGGCTTCAAGACTAGCTGAGAAATGCAAAGCATCCTTAGTATGTTTACCTATTTTTTAAAAGAAAAATATATTTTCATAACATTTTAAAAGATGATACTACATTTACTATATCAACTATGTCATTTCTTCACAGAAAACCATGCCCAGAGGTGAAGTGGTTTGTCTAGGGTCCTTCAGGCAGTCAATGTCAGAGCATGAACTAGAATCTAAGCGTGCAACATACAAGTCAATGCCCTTTCATTTATCAGTGTCACAGAGTCTCCCACTCAGAGTCCCGATGATTCTGAAACCCATGAAAAACGGCAGGCTAGCTTTAAGATAGATTAAATAATGTAATAAGCAAAAATTAATGGAATGGTTTTAAGTAAATATACCTTCCAACCACCCAATAAGGGCCGTTGTGACTTATTGATCTTCATGTTTCCCAGTGGCAGGAAGAGGACAGTGAAATCAATAGTATGTGATAGTTCATTGGAAGTTATAAATGCTTTATTCAGTTGAGATACTTGACATATTCAACAAACATCTTACTGTGACTTTGGCATTTTGTAAATACTCAAGAACCAGAAATAATTTAATAGTGTAAGTAACATATCGAGTGCTTGCCTTAATTGGCAATTTCACAGACAGGCTCTCAGTGAATGAATGATAAGCATCTGTGAAAAGAGAAACAGGGCTTCTCACGTCTGTGCAGCATGTAGACTGCTGTCCTTGATAAGAAGCCTTAGAAATTTTGCCCCTGCTACCTCTCTTACCACAGTCCCAGTGTCTATTTCACTTCACAGCACTTATCCCCACTAATATTGTGTTACATTATGTTTGCTTGTCATCTATTTCCTCCCTCTAGAACTATGGTACTCTGCAGGCAGAGATTTTGCACCCAAGAGACATTTGCTATTTTCTGAAGACACTTTGGGGATGCTAGTGTCATCTCTTGGGTAGATGCCAGGGTTGCTGCTAAACATCTTACATTACACAAGACAGCCCCTCACAACAAAGAATCATCTAGCCAAATTGTTAGTAGTGCCAACATGGAGAAATCCTGCTCTATAATAATGTAAGCTCTGTAAAAATGAGACTATCTCTTTCGCTTAATAAATATTTACCATATGGACAAATGAATAAATGGTGCTTGTATCTCAGAAGATAAAAAAGGAAGGTAGTCAAAAAGATAGGGCAGGTGGGAACACTAGAACAATTCTCAGGGAAAAAAAACAAAAGTGAAATTTGCACTATAGCATCAAAGCATAAATCCTGAAGATAGGCAATAATTAGCATTGTGCTGTTAACCTCTTGAGAATTTACTTCACATAATTTTAAACTAATTCTGACAAAATTAAAAAGGAAGGTAATATTTAATGGAATATACATGTAGTATTTAAAATATAACTTATATTGCTTTTGTCTGTAATATTGTGGTAATTTTCCAATTCTTCCTCCCAACAATTTAATTTCATAAAATGAGAAAAGTTATCTGGTTCTTTCTTTTCACTAGGAAAAAAAGAAGACATACATCTCCATCTCTATTTTCTTAGACCTGATATTTGTGAGTAATCAATAATTAATTTGCCTGTAGAGCTCACTTAATTATTCTCATCCTAAATATCCTGTTGAAATTGGAAAATTTTTCCTGATTTTAATCAATTCTGACATGGATTGATTTTTGCTCAACCTCTTCCACAGTGCTCCATCCGTCTATTTTCACATCTACATTCAAAGTAGACCTACAGCATTTCACTAACAGATGCAAAAATCAACATAAAAGCAATAAAAGTTGAAACCCTTGCTAAAACATAACCTGAACCTAGACATCAAATGTAGTCATGATTTTGTACATTTTTCACCATGATACCTGTTCTTCTGGATCCTGTTATTTCTGAGATACTGTATAAATGTTGACATATTGAATACAATAGAAACAAAGGACAATTCCGAGTGTCTCCAGTGCCTCTCTCTTTCCATACGGGGTGCTTTGTCGTCAGATCCTCTATGTCTACATTCTCTACGTAGGGAATCTTGGCCACTCACAGTGAATAAGTTCACCCCAGACTGCACATAACTTGCACCATTCAGACCTGTACTACTCAAATTTCATAAAAATAAAACTAAAGTTATCATCTTTTCAACACTTCCTCCTTTCTTCACACTCTGTCTCTTGGTAAATGGCACAACATAAATATCTTATTAAAGCTAGAAATATGGCAGACATTGTTGACATCTCCCTCTTACTCTTTCATAAAAATAAAACTAAAGTTATCATCTTTTCAACACTTCCTCCTTTCTTCACACTCTGTCTTTTGGTAAATGGCACAACATAAATATCTTATTAAAGCTAGAAATATGGCAGACATTGTTGACATCTCCCTCTTACTCTTACCTCACATCCAGTCAATTTCTCACTGTATTTGAAAACTCTCCACTCCCTTCTCCGTGGAGACAAGTTGAGCCCAAACTACAATTTCTATCTACAGTACTGCCTTCCTCTCTGCCTTTCTTCACAACAAACCAACACCATCCCATGATCTTTTTCTATTTTAAACAGATACTTTATTCCCCTCCTTAAAATTTGCCAATTGCTTACCTATATCCTTAGGACAAAGTCCAAATTCTTTAATGTGTTCTTTAAGGTCTTATAGGATCTGCTTCAGCCTCTTTCTCCCATTCTACCTTAAGATCTTTAGATCTAGACTCCTTGTGATGATTAATTTTATGTGTCGACTTGACTGGGCCAGGGGAAGCCCAGGTATGTGGTCAAACATTAATCTGAGTATTTCTCTGAGGGTGTTTTGTAGATGAGATTAACACTTGAATTGGTAGATTGAGTAAAGCAGATTGTTCTCCAAAATCTGGGTGGGCCATATCTAATCAATTAGATTACCTGAATACAATAAAATTAAAGGCCTGAATACATAAAAAAATGCTGACCCTCCCACAAGTAAGAGGGGAGGATCCTCCTTCAACATTGCCTTGAGCCTGGACATTGGCGTTTTACTGCTTTCTGACTCAAACTGTAATATTGGCTCTTCTTGGGTTTTGAGCCTGCAGGATTTTGGCCTGGAACTACAAAATCAGCTTTTCTGGGTCTCCAGCTTGTCAGCTGCAGATCTTGAGATTTATCAGCCTCCATAACTGTGTGAGACAATTCCTTATTATATATATTACTACTGTTACTATTTATCTGACTAGTATAGATTTTGGTACCAAGAGTGTGGTGCTGATATAATGAATATTAAACATGTGGGAGCAGATTTGAAACTCAATAATGTGTAAAGGCTAGAAGAGATTGAGATGCATACTAGAAATATAGGTGTTAAGGGCAATTCTGGTGAGTTCTCAGATAGTATTGAGGGCATGTTACTAGAAATTGGGAAAAATGTAATTGTCATTATAAAGAAGGAATTTGGTAAGCAAAAAGGAACTAGGAATTCAAGACTTGCAAAATTCTCGACCTATTCATATTTCAAAAAATAAGGCTTGTTTTGAAAAACACTAAAGGTATGGCTGAACAACTATTTGATAATGAGATCATAGGTGACACTCATGGACTTCATCAGTCTTTCTAGCAGAGGCCAGGAATGGAGACAAGATTACAGCAAAGACAGTGCCAGTTTGAAGTAAACAGGACAGAGAAAGTGGGACAGAATGAAAGAAGGCTGTCAGGCTTTTTAGATTCCACAGGACCAGACCATAGAGCTATTCAGCTACAAATATGCACTGTTCCTTAAGAAAAGAGAAAAATTATCCTGAGGGCAATTCAGAGATCATCAAGGATGCCTCCTCAGTTTCAAAAGGTAGACCCATCACCTTGGTTTCAAAAGGTCAAAGAGACTCTACTTTGAGCCTTGGGGATGGGGCCACCTAGTGCCTTAGAGACAAAATCTCTGAGAGGGAGGTGGGGAACGAGGAGTTGGGGGGTTTAATGGGAAAGGAGAGGAGTGGTGGGGCAGGGCTAGACCACCACCCCAGTGAGTCAGGAAGGCAGAACATTGAGCCAAAGAGTATTATTGTTGAGCCTAAGATCTGATAGAATTTGCCTTGCTAGGTTTTGGATTTGCTTGGCACCCATTACCCCTTCTATCCTATTCCTCCCTTCTGGAATGGAAACGTTTATCCTATGTGTTTTTTACCATTGTATTTTGGAAGCATATAACTTAATCTGGTTTCACAGGCTTATAGCTGGAGAAGAATTTTTCTTCAGGAAGAAATATACCTTGAGTCTCACACATATCTAATTTAGATGATATTTAATAAGACTCTGGACTTTAGACTTTAGAATTGATGCTGAGGGCCGGCCCGGTGGCGCACTCGGTAGAGTGCGGTGCTTGGGAGCACGGCGGCGCTCCTGTCGAGGGTTCGGAGACTGGTCCGCTCACTGGTTGAGCATGGTGCGGGCGTGACAACAAGGGTTGCGATCCCGTTGCCGGTCGCGGTACGGGCGCAACACCGAGGTTTGCGATCCCGTTACCGGTCATGAAAAAAGACAAAAAGGGAAAAAAAAAAA
>NW_007729229.1:371903-461234 GCF_000696425.1 Galeopterus variegatus | reverse complement strand
TAGATGTTGTTTTGATGAAATAAACAGCACTCAGTGTGTGTGTGTGTGTGTGTGTGTGTGTGTGTGTGTGTGTGTGTGTGTGTATGTGTGTGTGTATATATATATATATATATGTATGCATAACACTTATACCATCTTTAAAATATTAGTGGAAAGCAACCAAGTACCTTCTCTACTGAAAAGAGAAGAAATGATTGTAATCATTTAATGCAAACAATCCCAATAAAATGATAATTCTTAAAAATAAAGCCTAATTAATTTAAGAAATACACCATTTCCTCAACTTCCATACAGACCCTGGAACTCTACCATTAAGTAAACTTTTATGTATTCTTTTTAAAGATCAAAACAGGAGATTAATTTGTCTCATCCACAGAACAAAGAAAATATGTCATCCTAAAGGACTAGACCAATTGATTAGATTATGTGAGGTAAGTTCAATGTGAAAGAAATAACCGAAAATAAAGCAGTTATCACACTAAGAAAAAAATGTGGGTGTATGTATGTGTGTATGTGCCCTACAAAGAAAGAAAACTAAAAACTGTTATATAATAATTTTTGTAGTCAGGGTTTCTATTTTTTGTAACGTTTAACATATGCTGTTCACTACTTATTTGAAGATGAAGCAATGATGGTTCTCTACGTTCTTGAACTTACTATTTTAGAGAATCCGAAGGAAAACTATGTATTGTCTGTAGCACCCTTCGCTTCGGCAGGCTAAGATTATGATTCTATGGGAGATAGTTTAAAACTCTGTAAATTGTAGGTAACTCACAAACATACAAATTATGTCTTGATGGTAGAGTTTCCGATTGACTTTCGATTTCTTTCTATTGAAAGAAGTTTGAAGTTTTGCCTCCATTTACATATTCCTGATCTATAAATGTGCCTGTTCTTTAGATTCTCTGTTGAACTGATTATAACATCTGCCTGGTTCCCTTGTGAGTTAAATGAAGTGTTCATTCTTATATCTGTATGAGAGTGATGATTTTTACCTTTTTATTTAAACACTGTTCTCTATTTGGGGGCTTATATAAAAGATAGGTTTAGGGGTTTTTTTTATTGCAAAACTCCCTAAAAAATCCTATGTGGAAATGTTTTTGTCATTTGTCTCTCCAGCTTTTCATTCTAAAATTTATACTCTATACCATTACATAGTCTTTGAAATTGCTCATGAGTTATATGATCGTGTCTACTGTGCTTTTCCAATCATAATAAACTTGGGCAGAGAATTTGTGGACACTTTATTTTCACTCCTTCATAAAGTTCTTAGTACAAAGAGATTGTGATGCTAGTCCCCCTGTAGCACTCACCAGAAAAGGAATAGTAATTGAGGGCAGCAGTGAGAAACAAAGGAATCAAAACAGTTCCTTTGGCAACCTGGTTAGGGTGGGAATCGTACATTGATCAAAGAGTCAAAATTTCACTTTTAGTTTAAATGCATTCCTTCCTAAAGACGAGTCATTCTCTCTTCACTGCTCAGATAATTTCTAAGACTGGAACNACCGAGGTTTGCGATCCCGTTACCGGTCATGAAAAAAGACAAAAAGGGAAAAAAAAAAAAAAAGAATTGATGCTGAAATTAATAGATCTGCAGCATAACCGGTGCCATTTTAGACAAGCCCAATTACAAAATGGCACCGTCCACCTTCTCCCCTCCCCTCCCCATTCTCTTTTACAAGAAGCTTCATGGTTTTGGAGAAAATGAAACTTTCCGCTTTTCCGCATGCACAGAACAGTCCATTCCCAAAACGTAACTCAATCCTCACCCCGGAATTACATCACCCAGCTCTTGGGGCCAACATACCAATATAAGCTCCCACCACCCTTGGTTAGCAGCTGCCTTCCATTTTGAAGGCAGCCCTGCTCTGCCCCTCACTTTGGGCACAGCTCAGCAGATTCTTTTCCTTTCATAAAGCTTGAACAGTACCTGGCATCTCAGCTCACTTTCTTTCAGAAATGAGTTAATACTTTGGAGCTGTTTGGGTGTAATGATTGTATTTTGCATGTGAAGACATGGATTATGGGGGGTCAAGAGAAGAATGCTATGGACTGAATTGTGTCCCTTCAAAATTCATGTGTCAAAGCCTTAATCCTCAATGTGATGGTATGTGAAGATGGGGTCTTTGAAAGGTAATTAAATTTATATGAGATCATGAGGATAGGGCTCAGAAAGCTTGCTCTCCCTCTCTTCCCAACATGCAAGGACCCAATGAGAGGCAACAATTTGCAAGCCAGGAAGAAAGCAAGGATGGGATGAGGAAATAAGGAGGGACAGTCTGCAGAGGCCACATCAAGCAGAGCCTGGTAGAGGTCAGTAAAGGAGGTAACTGAAGGGTTTTGAGTAGGGAAGTGAATGTTAAGATTTGTTTGACTTTTTTAAAATAATAACTTTAGAGTAATGTTTGGATTTAGACATGCTTCCTTCCAAAACTAAAAAAATAAACGAATAATTATTATGCTCTAATAAGAATCCCATTATATAGAAAATGAAAACACAGGTGATCAGAGTATGCATTTACTGTCTGTTTCTGTTGTTTACAACAAAATACCTAGAACTGGGTAATTTGTAAGAGAACAAGATTTATTGCTTACTATTTCTGAGGCTGCAGGTCCAAAGTCTAGGAAAATCATCTGGTGAAGGCCTTCCTTGGTGGTTGCTTCAGCGACACGTGGTATCACATTGCAAGGTGGTGGAAACAGAGAGAGAACTCCTCATGCATTCTCCTTTTAAAGCCCTCAGAACCATGCCCATGAACACCATTAATCTACCAATTTATTACTCAGTGAATGGATCAATCCATTCTCTTGGCATAGTCCTCAAAGTCCAATCAAGTCTTCAAGGTCTCACTTTTCAATTAACATAATAGTATTTCCCACTCTCTCAACACTGTCACACTGGGGACCAAGCCTCCAACACATTAAACTTTGGGGGGACACAATTCAATCCACTGCAATGCGTATTTGCAGTTCTCTATAATATTTAATTTTTTGCCTTGAAAGAAATTCTACAGAGCATTAGTTTTTATTGGAGTTAAAAGAATATAAATATGGAATAAAGATATATATGTAGATGTTGTTTTGACGAAATAAACAGCACTCAGTGTGTGTGTGTGTGTGTGTGTGTGTGTGTGTGTGTGTGTGTNTCATTTGTCTCTCCAGCTTTTCATTCTAAAATTTATACTCTATACCATTACATAGTCTTTGAAATTGCTCATGAGTTATATGATCGTGTCTACTGTGCTTTTCCAATCATAATAAACTTGGGCAGAGAATTTGTGGACACTTTATTTTCACTCCTTCATAAAGTTCTTAGTACAAAGAGATTGTGATGCTAGTCCCCCTGTAGCACTCACCAGAAAAGGAATAGTAATTGAGGGCAGCAGTGAGAAACAAAGGAATCAAAACAGTTCCTTTGGCAACCTGGTTAGGGTGGGAATCGTACATTGATCAAAGAGTCAAAATTTCACTTTTAGTTTAAATGCATTCCTTCCTAAAGACGAGTCATTCTCTCTTCACTGCTCAGATAATTTCTAAGACTGGAACTGAAACTGCATAGAAGTACTTGAAGATCTGCTTGTAAAGAAAGTTGGAGAACTATGAATAGTAATCAATCATCTACTTTGCATTTCAAAGCAGTGATAAGATTTGATAACACTTTGAAGACGAACATTCAAGGAAATTGCAGTGTGTGAGGAGCATAGTTTACTAACACTTCACACTCAAAACAACTCTTTTTTACCCCCACTCTTTTTCTCAATCTTTTGAATATTAACTTCCCACTCTTATTCTCTAAGTCCTGATTGATTCTCTCATTTTCACTTCTTTTTACCTGACTCGCTCGGCTGTGGGATATGTTTCCCTCTTCTTGCTTTCCTTTCCTTTTAGCTTTTTCTTTCTCTCCTCTGTTTTTCTCCCGTCCCACTCACTTTCACTTCTTTCTTTTGTCTGCGGGGGTGGGAAGGGGGGAATGGGGTGAGAGGTGACTGGCATACAACAATTTCAAACATCATATACATTCATAATAACAATTACTTATGATAACTTCTTGTTGTTGGACTGTAAATAGCACACCTGTCAGCACTTTTTTTTTCATTTTTTTTTAACTTCAGTAGTCATTGTGGGATGAGAGAATGCAATTTAAAGATCCAGTGAGCAAGTAAATTAATTTCCATTAAGACCCACCATCTTGAACTCATGAGGCCACCCACCCTGGCTGCCTTACAAGATAGGGCTAGAGCAGGTTTTATAATTCATAATAACAATTACTTATGATAACTTCTTGTTGTTGGACTGTAAATAGCACACCTGTCAGCACTTTTTTTTTCTTTTTTTTTAACTTCAGTAGTCATTGTGGGATGAGAGAATGCAATTTAAAGATCCAGTGAGCAAGTAAATTAATTTCCATTAAGACCCACCACCTTGAACTCATGAGGCCACCCACCCTGGCTGCCTTACAAGATAGGGCTAGAGCAGGTTTTATATTATGTATTCATAATTTATATATTATTCTCGATCTCTTTCTCACAGGCTCACAAATGCACAAATATGCTTTAACACATGGTTTTTACTTCTATGTGACTTTTGGTTTATTCGACAAAGCTCCTGATTCTTTAGGGATCAGAAGCTGTCAATAGAAAATTTGTCACTACCTTGGATTTAGAAATAACACAGGGCATCAACATATCTAGATTCTGCAGTAGTAAATTGTATTTTTCTCTAATGAAATGAAAAATAAGCTAATAAAAGACTGCCTAGTTTATCCTTAGTTAATGTTATGAGAGCCTCTATATGGCATTTTATTTATTGAAATTTACAGACCTAAAAAACCTAAAGCCATTTATGAATAACTTACAAACTCTGTAAACATTGACTCAATAGTTGACTAATTGCAGTCATCATGCTGTTTAGTAAAGTTATGATATAGATAATGCCTGTCCTCTTCAACGGCTTTTAAAAATACCATTATTAAAAGTAAAATGGCTAAAACTTCCGAATATTTTATTTCTGAACAAATGTTAGATAAACCTATTTTTGCAATATGAAAAACAGGACATACCAACACATCAAAACTATGCTTCAATGATTGATCTCTTATACATGAGAGTCAGACTAATCAGAATTGCTTTTTCCTCTCTCTCCTTCCACAGTCCTATTTCAGTGATTGGTAAACTCAATAGTTCAGAATTTTACAATTCTTTGGAATAGTAACAGCAAGTAATATTTCAGTTAGTGAATAAAGACATTTATTAAAGTGAAATATACATCGAGGAAAACTTACAAAACAGGAAATTCATTCCTATATGTGCAATATCCAATTTACTTATATTAAATAACAACATATTCTACAATTTTATAATTAGTACTTTCTATACATATTCCCCATGGAACAATTTGCCAAGAAATTTCAACTATTTCAAAGCAGTAAAATTAATGTCTAAGAAAGGCTTTGTTTAAATCTGAGTGTGTGTGTCTATGTGTATGTGTGTAGGTAGACTCATAGATAGATACATAGAAAGTAAATGGATAGATAGAAAAATTAGAGAACATACTTCTCTAATTAAATGCATAATCATGGATGCTGATCCATGTTACTGATGCTAAATGGTTTCTACTTTAATGAGCCATTTTAAATGAAATGGTTGCCTGCAATTAGACATCTGCAATCTAAGGAAAGCAAGCCAACTCTGTAGTCTGGCTGCCAGAATTACAGTGCATTCCTCAGCAGGACAATGAAGAGAAAGGATAATTGTAATTATAACATATACATCTTTAATGTTCTGTGGTTGGAAGAGTGTGCAAAACAAGCCTTCTTAATATATTTAATTGCTGACTGTTAATAAAGGGTTGTCAAAAAGAGTTGCTTTTAATGCACCCATATTCCATTAGCAGTGTTACTAACTAATTCACAAGATACCTATTTCAACACAGGAAACTACACAGAAAGAAATGCTAAGTGACTCTTACTTTTTATAAGCCACAACTATTAGCTTGGGGTCATGATTTAGAGGTCAGGTGGGTTTGGTTATGATGTTCCTGATATGAAGACAAATAAAACATCCCTTAAAATATCTGGATGAATATCAACAGAGAAGTATTTGCCATAGATAATTAAATCAGTTAAGGCAACATATGCATCTTAATATTAAGAATATTGAGTGCTTACTTTATGAATTGTTATTCCCATGTTATAAATAAAGTAATTAGGCTCAAACAGGACAAATAACGTACCCAAGCCCATACAGCTACTACATCAATGGTTGGCAGAATTAAAACTCAAATCTGATTTTCTTTAAAGCCTATTCTCTTAACAACTCTTTTCACTTAATTAATTAACTTAATTTCATTTTCTGTTTTTAAAAACAGAGATGTGAGAGATATAGATGCAAATTTTGGCTGTGCCATTCCACTGTGCGATCTGTTTCCTCATGTGTCAAATGGAAATGCGAATATTTACCATGTAGTTTATATAATTCAAAAAAATAGGACACATATTGTGTCTGGTACATAGTACATATTCAACAGTCTGACCTATTATTATTATTACTTAGTCAATGACAGTTATCTGCTTCAAATTATTTAAATTTTATACCTTCCATGTCTGTGATAAGTTAGTTAAATTAATTTCATATATCTTTGTTTACTCTCAAAAAACTTTTTATTACTTCACTGAAATAATTTAATGACTTTATTTTTAAAACCAATTTTTCTGCATTTGGGTAGGAACCATTTGGCAGTTTATTCACAGCCTTTTGCACACTGATCATTTTTTTATTAGGCTTTGATATACTTAATTAATAAATATGATGCTTTTATCATTTTTACCCTAAGTATTAGCCCATGTACAATTCTTATCTCTAATATACACACACACACATACACACTTATGCTTCCCATACACCTAGATAATTCTCAATTACCTGTAGGCCTTTGCTTTACATGTTTAAACCCTCATTTCTAGAAGCCACACGGCTTTATTCACCTATATCTTTTCATTTCACATTCTTACTTCTTGTCTAGTGTTGTGAATTTTTTATTCCAGCACAGATCAATGGGAAGTGACTGGGCTCTCATAATAGCACAGCCATAAGGAAAACCTCTGAAACCAAAATTTCAAATAACTCCACTTTGCTCCCAGGAAAAGTAGAAATCAGCCAGACAAATCATTACAAGATAAAAAGAGTTGAAAGAGAGCATGCAGCAAGTGGCGAGCCTACAGTGCACCTGCCTGGTGAGCAAAGCCTGTGGCAAGCCTGACCAGCAGCCCAGGAGGCCCAGGCCATGCTGCCACGTGCAGTCTTCCCAGACTTGCTGCCCCAGTGAGGGTTTCATGCACTACCAGAGTACCAGACATACCCATATTGGGGCTTTAGTCTTTAAAGTACATTCCCATATCAAATATACTGTTCTATTTTCTCCTAGCTCTGCATAATTCAGGACAGTATTATTTGAAATGTGAACTAGCTTCTGTCTTCTGATTTTTTTCCCCCAGAGGGTTGCCTGTATCTGTGTATCAATATAAAAAGCACATAAATCAGAATTAATTATCTCATATTGTTAAATAGGCATATTTGGGTATACTCATGTATTCACTTTTTAAATATAGCTTAGTTCCTGATATTCAATAAATATTTAAGTCATTGTATATGTATGAGAATGAACTGATAAAAATAATGTTTTAATTTTACCACACACACTATAATAAATAATCCAAGAAATATAAAATGCCAGATACTAAAAACAAACAGAAAAATGTGTTCAGGGCAAATATTGTTAAAAATTAATATCTGTGATACTTTCAAGCACATAGTAAGTTCATTTCTAGGCAATTTTGCAGTTGGACCAATAACATAACAACTTCAAAATATATTACCTTGTCTGGTTTCGAGATGGGTTCCTATGTTGTGGAAATGTTCTAAAAAACAAAATTATTAGCATGTGCATGTTTTCATTTCAAAACTCAAACTCACTGTTTTGCATCAATTATGGGTTTTTTTGGGTTTTTAATAGATATAAAAGACATGCAATTCGAGCAAATAGATTTGAGCAAACAGTTGTGCACATAAAATGTTAAAAATACATGTCACACATAATTTTATAATATTTTATGTATGTTGTTCAAACACGCAATCATTACTTATTTTTAACAATAGGTTTCTTTAAATATATGTTCTAATTTCTACCAGTATAAACACTTGCCTTCGTTTGTAGATGCTCCAGTCATCAATGTAACTGTCATAGGTTTAGTTCCCAACAAAGTGATTATAAATGTTTGTGCTCCTTGCTGTCACACTTGATTCTTGTTTGTATGCATATCTGAATTACAAGTTTATTATTAAAATAAAACTATAAGGAATTTATGAGGACATTATGTTTTCAAGTTTTCTTTAAGTATTTAAAAAAGGCATCAGCTAGATTATCAGTTTATTTCAATACCTTTCACTAGCTTCTGGAAAATCACTACTATAATCTTCTGAATCAACAGACACTATCTTTGCACTACTGAGTCTTGATTTTTTCTATTAAACATAGAGGCTAACCAAGCATAACCTCTGTTAATAAGGATTAGTTCTTTTCTGTGGACACTGTTTGTATAAGGGGTTAACCAACGCACAAGGATCATTCTTCAAATCTTCCTTTGAAGAGAAAATTACGGTAATTATCTAAAGTCTATCTTAGTGTTGCTATATATATAAGTGTATTTTTCAATCTTTATAAGGTTTAAAAAATCCTGCAAAACCTATGGCTGTATTTAAAATTAACTTGTTGACTTTAAGATTTAGATAGTTTTATTAATTGAATGCACACAAAGCATTGTTACAAATTAACCTTAATAAAACTAGTTCTGTAATCATGTAACTTACATTATGAAAAGAAAAAGCAAACACTCTTTAAGAATATATGGAATAAATATTCATTTTCCATTTTGGGTTGAGCAATCAGGTGAGCACAAAGTGTTATGTTAAAACCATCAAAGTCAAAACAGAATTTGGATTGTCAGTGACCAGTAAAAAACGGTGCTGTCTTGAATTACGTACAGAAACCTGGGAGCCTACAAATATTGAAGATTAAAATTGTACAGTTAAGCTATAATGGCATAGATAAGTTTAACACGTATTTAAACTAAAATTAATCTCCAAGACATTCTTATGGTGATGCTACCTGTACAGCAACATAAAAATATATCTTTTCTAAGATGGTTTACTCATGAACATTAAAGAAACATATCTTCTATACAGAAATAAGTACAAAAATACTCAATGTGTCTATCGTCCCACAGATGTGTAAGGTAAATACAGATAGTTAAATTATCATTTCCTGAGAAATTTCCTCAACAATTGAACAGCATCTTCTCTTATTATAAAGCAACACCAGTTCAGATACAGTGGAGGTCGGTTTAGAGAGGATCTTTCAGAAATTACAATAGTGATGACTCTAGATTTAACATTTATAGAATCCCACTGAACACGCACTTCAAATTATGTGGCAATCAGCTACTCAAATGTGCTTCCTAATGGTGTTGTTTTGGAGAAACCCCACTTTTGGTAAAAAGTCAGACAACTAAGGAAAGAAATCAATAACTGCAGAAGTTCACTTTGAAGGACTATATATTCTGTGTAAAAGATCATCCAACCACTTGATATATGAATGTTACCTGTGGAAAGCCATAAGCACTGATCATTGTCTCAAAGTAACTACTGGATTGATTGAATTCACAAAGCAAAGGGAAAAATAATGTTTCTGAGAGTTTAAAGCTGGAGGAGTTGGGAACATAGCAGAGATACTAACAGAGCAATAAGATGAAATACAGACAGAAAAGGCATGTCCAGTTTGCAGGCTACAGGTAAGGAAATGGTAGAGTGGAGGCAAGCGGGGGAATGCTCATCATTTTAGCCAACAAACTTCCCACTTTTCTGAGCTCTTATATTAACTGGCCATATCACTTATGCTGTAGCTTACATAGGCACTGTCCTAACCATTTAAAGTACTTCTCTCCACCCACCCCTGCAAAAAAAAAAAAAAAAAAAAAAAAGGTTTTCTCCTCTTCCCAACTAGGTACTAATTTCTAAATCCAGGAATTGTGTCTTGATCATCTTTCATTAATGCCTCCTCACCTAGCCAAGTGCTCCCATGCACATTTTGTGTGCCACATAAATCTATTCTGAATGGTGAATAAAGACTATACCTAAGGCAAGAGTGACCATATAATTTATCATCCAAAGTGAGGCACTTTTGAAACTGAAAGAGAACATTATAAACTATTATACTATGACAACCAGGAATGTCCAGGGCAAAACAGAACATGTGACCCTCAACCTAAGATAAATGTGGCCACTCTACAACTTCATTGAGGTTAATATAAAGTCAAAACAATATAAATGGGAAAACAGCTACTGGCCTAACTTCAGGGTACATGTGCTTTACTTTTTATTTATTTCTTTATAAGGGCTCATTCTATACCATCCTCCACTTCAGTGGGAGTGTGATCTTCCAATGGCAGCAAGCTTTTCTATACTGAATGCCATCTTTAAATTGATTAAACATGGCATTGCCCTCTCACCCCTAAAACATATTAAGCATCAAATGGTCCTGGAACAACAGTTGAGCTATTCCAGTTTTCTCGGGTTTGACACTGGCTCAGACCTGGTGTTTCACAAGAAGATCAAAATATTGTAACTAGTGAAATTAAAATGATAATTTAACAGAAAATAATATTTATTTTTATTTTAAAAATTAAAGTCTAAATTAGAATTTATTTTAAACCACTAAAGACCATCTCCTTAGAAAATAGTAAGTAAATGATATGGTTATTTGAAATGTAATTCAGAAAAGCCTTCTGGAGGATAATTTACTGCATTAATTTTATTTTATATTTGTTATGAATATTCATGGAGTACAAAGCTGATCATCACCATTTGTGCCCAAGATGTGGTGGCCAGATCAATACTGACAGCATGCCCATTACCACAGAGTGCAATTATGCCCCGTGGCCTACACCCAATTAATCCCCGACCTTCCTCCCCATCCCCTTTTGCCTCACCCCGCTTTGTATCCCTATGTATGTTCTCTCCTGCAAAGCAAACGCACTACTGCAGTCTTTCTATCCTTCCTCTTTCTCTCTCCTTACGAGTGAGGACATATAGCATTAATTTTAAAGTGAATATTCAGTGATGATTCACTTCCCTCCTGTGTTAATAAATTTGACTTTCTTTTTTGATTTCACCATTAGGATCTCTTCTCAAATCATACCAATTTTCTAGGGTGCATTCAGAGTTTTGCCTTTGGTATGTGAATTCAAAGATTTTCTTAAAATATGACACATCACTCAATTACCACCACATACACCCCCGCTTGGGCAAAGCAATTAAAAAGTGAAAATGATATTGAGAGAGGACAGTTAGTAATTTCAGAAAGTATTTAAAATATTTCAGTGACATTTAGTTAGTCTATACAACATAAGACATAGATAGCAAGAAGAGTTAAAGGAGACAGGCTTTATAACAACATACATTAAAACTATCTGAGAACATTTCCTCCATAAAATATTATATTCAGTTAAGGAAGAAACTTATCTTCTCCACTTAGGTCTCTAGTACTGCCCAACAGTGAAGTCATAAATTGAATTGATATCTATTTACTCTTTGTTATATAGATGCTGTTAAGTTTCTTGCATGCTTTATTAGATTTCACTTACTATTTATTCACTTAACCAGTCTAGTTTAGATTATTCAGTTGTGAACAGAAGGAATTACATTAATTGGTCACTAAGGCTGTATCAACTCTAGGATTATGACCCCATAATTATAAGTATTACAGTATAGCACAAAATGTATCTACAACCAGGAGGCAAGCAACTGAAAGATATTTCTGAGATAAATATATTTTCAAGTTTCTAGTAACTGGCTTACTCAAAAAATGTTGCCAGGTATTTTGTAATCTACTCCTATTTTTGCGATTTCTGAAATAATTTTTTATCCTACATGCTACAGCAAAAAGCTTTATCATTTTGCAGATATGACTCATTGTTGAGTTCTATGATGTCTATAACAGAATGAATAAACATGGCCTTTTATTTGTTTGATATGGAAATTTTACCTCTGCAGTTTACTTAGACAGTTTCTGTGAAGCAATAGACTTGGAAAGAAATGGTAAGTGTTTAATATGAGTCACTCCTTTATTAATCCTAGCCCCAGAAAAGTCACTGGCTATCCTTTGTATTTGAAGATGACGCTATTGACCCACTCAACATAGTACATATGCTTTGAGTTCCTTTTTCTAAAAATAAGCATGGATTCAAACTACCCACCCATCCTTTCTGTCTTACCTGTTTCCAGGCATGACCTAGCATGACTTTCTATAAGATGCCTAGTATCAGGATATAGTTTCTGAATATGATGCCTTTAAAATAGGCAGATGTATCCCTGATAAGAAGGACTGGCCCTTTAAAAGAACTGGCAGTAAAAATGGCTGCCCCCTCTTCAAGATTATTCTATACTGATAACATCTTAAATCACTAGCTCTTGCATCTTGGCTGTTTGTCCTTTAGGTCAAATTTAGCCCCAGACTTCCTTGGTGTCTCACTCTGGTCCCACCACCTTCCTTATTTCCATGGTCTAGGAATTAGGAGCTTCCCTCATTCCCACCATCTCATAGCATTTCATTACTTTGGTCCTCAACTTGCCTAATAATGACCAATTCCAAAACTGGCTTTTTCAGTTGGCATCTACTCCCTTTTGCATATAGTCCAGGTGAACTATTCTGGCTGAGGAGGATGTGAAGTCCTATAAAAAAAACTAAGAATGGAGTTTCAATCACTGGTCGTGTACTCATTAACACCATATTTAAATTCCAGAGGTATGATTTGCCGTCAGATCTATTCACTTTAACTATTTATACAAACAACCTCATCAGTAATAAAAATTGTGAAAGAAATAAATATAAACACAATCAGATTACGTAGAGTTAAATTCATAGATATTACGTGGATATGAAAGTCAAAGGAAGATAGAAAAAATAGCCATAACTAGTACATTTCAATTTTAGCACTATAAGGTTGAATCATCTTACAGTGATTATTAAAATTACTTTTTAAATGGACTATCTAATAAATAGGTTTAGTAAATATAGATTATTGTTTAGTTCTTCTGCAAACAGTAAAATCTTCAGATAGTCAATAATCTCTTCATGACATAATTTCTCTCTTTAAGACTATTACTAATTATTATCTTTCAAAAATATACAAAATGTGAATGTGAATAATAACTGTAAACTTGCCATATTTAATCCTCACTAGATTTAAAGTAGAAACATTGCTTCACTACTTCTGCATTTACTAATGAGGATGTCAAGGCACAGGTGCATTAAAATAATATTTTTTAGTGTTTACATACATTTAACTTTTGTGAAAAAATAAATCTGAAGAAAAGAGATGAGTGAAAATATCGAGTTTTTTTGAAAAGTATACAATGTAATATAGGAATTTGGAAGTAATTTATTTAAAGTAAGTAAAATAGATATATACTTCATGTATTAGGTGATATATATATATAACATCTAAAAATGTCAGAATTCCATAATGGGTTAAGAAAAATTAAAGGTACGAAATGCAAACAATGAAAAGATCAGAGAAAAGAGGTATAATTTAAAAAGAGTTAATAAAGAAAAATAAAATGTAAAACTTATTGAATAAAGAAGAGAATATACAACAAAAATGAAGAAATATTAACAGTTTATGTTCTACTTGTTGCTGTAAAAATTGCCTTTTAGAATAGAAAAGAGACAGTCACAATTTCTGACAGCAAAAAGCGATGCAACAATCAATAAACTTAATTGTCCTGACTACCTACAGATTAGAAGCAGCAGCCTGATTTAAGACATGGCAAAATTATTGAAAATTTCTCATCCTGAAAAACAAATGGACATATTAGATACAATCACCTTACCCAAATGGTTAACTTCATACATTCAAATTTGCTAGTAAACTGGGAAATTACTAGATTGCTTACTGATCAATCTTTTAAACCTTGGCATGAGCAGTACGTTTAAGGTACAGAAACCTAGACATCAAAATAATTCATCTCTTCTGATATAAGATATGTAATGCTAAAATTCTGGGCTTAAAAATTTTGTGGTATAATCTGAAAATAATTCTTAAGATAAAATCATTTTATCCAGCAGCAAAATAAAGATGGAAATGCAATATCACATTTCAATTATTTTATTTATTTATTTATTTATTTATTTGTCTTTTTTTTTTTTTTTTTTCGTGACTGGCAACAGATCGCAACCCTCAGTGTCGCGCCCATACCGGACTGGGACTGGCAACGGGATCGCAACCTTCGGTGTTGCGTCTGCACCTCGCTCAGCCAGTGAGCGGCCGGTCTGTATGTGGGATCTGAACCCTCGGCGGGAGCGCTGCCGCGCTCCCAAGCGGCGCACTGTAGCAGTGCGCCACCGGGCTGGCCCGCATTTCAATTATTTTGTAGAAGTATGCAAATAAAGGAGTTTAACTCAAACATTTTTTTTTTCCTTCCAGGATCTGTTAAATGTGCTTTACTGTAAGGTTATTTGAAGATTGAATGTGCTTTACTGTAAAGTTATTTGAAGACTGACATTTCCACATCTAAGCAAATTTTGAATGACTGAATCATTACTTGTCTTATTATTTTCAGAATTACATAACAATATCTGTGCTATTAGAGAAAGTGATGTTAGTAAATAATGAAAAAATAGACTAGAATGGTTTTAGTAGGAGAAATACCAATACAATGGCCTGAGGTGAGTTTTTAAGGCCTAGGTCAGAAATACTAGGAATTATGAATAGATAGCACCACAATTGTACGTCTTCATTCAAATCTAAATCAGGCAAAATTCTGTTAGCTGAATAGAATATTTGTTTAAGAAAAGACAAATTAGCTGCTATGTTTAAACACATAGAAATAATATATCCAGGTATATTCAACCTACATACTATGAAAATATAGAACACATAAATGATAAGGAAAAAAATAAATGGAAAAATGTTTTAAATGGTAAAAGTACATCAACAATTTCATATACAAATGATAGTTTGAATTGACAAACACAAACTCTGAGTATGTTGGGCTGGGGCTGTCTCATAATCATATTGGGAACACATTCAAGATACAATGCCCTTTCCTGTAATTCTGATACAGCTTCCTAGACGATGAATGATGCAAGGCGAGGGGGGGCGGGAATAAAATCATCCTGAGCTGCAATGAATATGCAGTCAAAACAAAAACAAAACTAAAAATATCTTTCCTAAAATGAATAATTGAATCAATTATATTTATCTTTAATGCAAAGCTTGTTTTTTTTTTCTTTTTCTTTCTGAAAGAAAACGTATAAGCTCAAAAATATTAAAATAACTTTTTCTTCTTTATGAAATGAAAACAAAGAGCAGTGTCCTCATCACACAGTGGCTCTAGGAGGAGAGTCAATGGACTATTAAATGGGAAATCATCTGTTTTCAGATTTTACTTTACCACCATTACATTCCTCTAGTGAGCCGTTATCTGAGAGGGGGCCTTAATCACTTCCTATGCTGGCAAAAAACCTCCATGCATTTAGTACCGCTATTCAGATCGTAATATGCAATCACCTCCACACAAAAATTCCAGCTAAAATATATGTTTCACAACACAGCACTGCTATTAGTGCATCTTACTGCCCATTGAACTCCAAATACTTAATATAATAATATTCCAGCCTGTTGAAGATTCATTACTTAATGTGTCTATTTGATGGTTCACAGTCACTTAGTTAATTTCCCTCCATTTTTTTTCTCCTTTTGGGTGTTATCCCTTCGTATAAGACATATACAGACATATGCAAATGATAAAAAAAAAAAAAAATCAAACATTACCAGTAGGTCATGTATACTGTTTGGCTAGCAGTGAAAGTATATTTTGTTAACTCCTCTGCTCTAGCTGCTGTAGGATTAATGGTGAGAGGATATGAAAGCAAAACAACGACCAATGGGCCTGGAGAGAATGTGCTCAATACTTTCCTGAAACAGCTGGTATTTGATTCAGGAAATCTGCCATGCAACAAATTAAAAATGCTTAGGACAATTATGTAGTTGTGAAAAGAAAGCTCTTGCAGTATGTTGCACATTTCAGAAAATACATTTCTACAACTTCTTTAGAATATATTTAAATTTTAAATGTCATATATATTGTTCTTGGGAAATACAGTAAGAAAATCTTGGATTTAAGGGAGAGGGGATACAAATATTGAGGGAAATATATGCTTTATACATCATGAGGTTTATATTCTACATGCTTAATAACTGTAGAAATTTCATTGATTTGTATTTTCTTTAGAGATATGATTGCTTTATTGGACAAATTCTATAAGGTGGTAACTATACTCAGAGCATGAAGACACTATGTCAAGGTTGAAACCCACTCTTAGTTGAGGATTGCATGTCAAACTTGGTACAAAATCTTCAGTTCTAAGAAGAAATACAACACAACAAACTCAAATTATCTCTCTGAACATCAGTGTCTTCATCTAAAACCAAGGGTGCTGAACTGGATGATTCCAAATTCCCCCTCCTGTTACAAAAGTGTAGAATCTTCAACATACTAGAAACACGATCTCACAAGGATTTTTCACACTACACTGGGAGAGGCACAGCCTGGTAAGGGAGGGATAACCATGACTGAGGATATGAAATTTGTAATCTCCTTCTTCAAAAAAGCTTGTGGCTTAGAGGCAATATGCAGTACTTGTATATTTTCAATTGCTCTTGGGATATCAGTATTCAGTAACAGTAAACTAAAGACTTTTTATATCCAGATTAAGATGTGAATGCTTGACCTTTTCTCAGATATGTGATACTTGCCACTATTTTTCATAGAAATGTTTATAGTATAATGATTCTTATAATTTCTATCAGTGTAGTGTACCTGACACTCAATTGTTTTTTAGTGTTTTATGGTATAAAAGTCCTCCTTCCCCTAAATATATTTTAATCTCCTAGAAAATAGCAAATATGGTTTCTTTTTATTATTTTTTTAAAGGGCACCTGGAATAAGATAAGTGAATTTGCCAATAGAAGAGTTGAATCTTGCTGGGGTACTCAGTATCAATGTTTGTTTGTTTGTTTGTTTTTTAAATTTTATTTTAACAAATATAATACAAAAACAAATATTGTAAATTCAAAAATAATTTGGGGTATAGATAACAATAACTGGTTAAGAAACATGGGTAGAAGGGTATAATATTTTATTAATAAATATGTTTCCATTATTAAGAAGAATGGCTAAGGGGCCGGCCCGGTGGCGCACTGCTACAGTGCGCCGCTTGGGAGCATGGCGGCACTCCATTCTTTAACAACTTTTGCTCACAAAACTTTCTCTGTAAGTAGAAATAATATATCTACCCCCAGGTAGGTTGGAAACTTAAATGAAAACAAAATATTTTAAATGCCTGGCACATAATATGGAATTAATAAACAGTACCTAAAATTATATTTTAGTTCCAGATTTCATGGTATCTGAGTGACTTTCCTAATCAGTCAGAAAAACAAAACTCCCAGAACCTTCTTTGGCTGCTGCCCCCTTTAATTATAGGACACCTTTCCTCTCCATTAGATCCTCCTTCACTGAAGGGAAAAGTCTAATTTAACCCATCTGTATTGATTGCCACAGCTTCCCAAATTACTTCTTTCCTGTGTTCTTCTTCTTCCCTTCACTATTAATTAATTATTAATTGAACACCATCCAGGTATGAAAAAATATGGTACAAAAGGCATTAGAAATTATAGAAGAATGGCTAATATCATTTAATATGACACTATATGATTTATAGGAGCCAGTTATTTATAAACCTACGTAGAATAATTTAACAAAGAATAAAGGCTTTCCCCAAACACATTCAACAAAAACCAGTTATGTATAAACATGTTGTTAAATCCATAATAACATAACTTGGGAGGATTATCATAGATTAATATATTATTGAGAATCTCAATTGCTTAGTTTCATTGACCAATTTTAATCGGCATATTTATTTCAGGTATTTACACATTCAATATATATGTACTGAATTACTCTTCATTGTCAAGTATTGAAGATAACAACATTCAGGTAACTGCCTCAGTCCTATATGGAAGAAAGCCAGTTAGTATATACATTCCTTGCTCCTAATTCAACTAAACATATATAAGGGCAGAGGTTTACCCCATGAATTCTCATTGCAACAAGTGACTCTTCCCTAAGGAAAATTTGGTATATATTCAAAAAATCAATTTCTTCCCAATTAAAAGCATATCCTGTAATTTCTAAACTCTTAACAAAATTAGTAATTTAGCCTTAAGTATGTCCATTTCCGATTAATATACTGTCAGTGTTAATCAATATATTGTCAGTTACCATACTCAGAAGTATGGTAGGAAACAGAACTTTCATGTTAAAGTTTTATTTTATTTTTTAAAAAAGTGTTATCATTAGAGGAAGAAGGAAAGATGACAGGCAGTTCACTTTTCCATGAAGGGTTGCAGCCATTATGCTTAAATTTTCTCTCTTTACTCACTCCCGCCCCCCGCCTTTTTTCTCTGCTTTCACTGTTCGCTCCCACTCACAGCTCCTTCTCTGTACCTCATTCACAAGGCTTGCTAAACCAGAAACACCCCTAGAACAAATCCAAACACTTTCCATTCTTCTTGCAAAAATCCATTTCCTCCACAAAGCTACTTAATTAGATGGAAGTAAAGTGCTAATTTGCTAAGGGGAAAATACATTTGCATATCAATTTACACACTTTTCTTCAACTATTTGTAATTAGAGAGCAATCAAGAAGCTTTTGAAGGCTGATAGAAAGGGGTAAATGATTCCTGTGGAGATTAAGGAGTCAGGAAAGTTTGCAGAGGAAAGGGCACTGGAAAAGGATCCAGATGTCCTCAGGTTGAGCAATTAATTTAACCTTCTATAATCTCAACTTTCGACTAAAAAATGGGAATACATGTGCCTTCTTCAAACCTTTCATAGGCTGTGAGGATTAAATTCAGTATGCATAAGGGCCCAACACAAAAGCAGTATCTCTCTATAGGTTGTCAATAGTCAATAAGAAGCCATTCTTTAACAACTTTTGCTCACAAAACTTTCTCTGTAAGTAGAAATAATATATCTACCCCCAGGTAGGTTGGAAACTTAAATGAAAACAAAATATTTTAAATGCCTGGCACATAATATGGAATTAATAAACAGTACCTAAAATTATATTTTAGTTCCAGATTTCATGGTATCTGAGTGACTTTCCTAATCAGTCAGAAAAACAAAACTCCCAGAACCTTCTTTGGCTGCTGCCCCCTTTAATTATAGGACACCTTTCCTCTCCATTAGATCCTCCTTCACTGAAGGGAAAAGTCTAATTTAACCCATCTGTATTGATTGCCACAGCTTCCCAAATTACTTCTTTCCTGTGTTCTTCTTCTTCCCTTCACTATTAATTAATTATTAATTGAACACCATCCAGGTATGAAAAAATATGGTACAAAAGGCATTAGAAATTATCTGGACAAATAATTTTCAATCTGTATTCTCTGGAGCCTTAGGTTTATCATAGCTCCTCAGGAGTTGACATAGGAATAAGTAGAAAGAATAAAAATTACTCTTGAATAACACAGTTTTGTTAAAATACACACAGAGAGAGACACAGACTACATATTTAGACCAAACTTTTTTTTTTTTTTTTCCTTTTTTTGTCTTTTTTACTGACCGGTAACGGGATCGCAACCCTTGGTGTTGTGCCGGCACCATGCTCAGCCAGTGAGCGAGAACCGGTCTCCACATGGGATCCGAATCCTCGGCGGGAGTGCCGCCGCGCTCCCAAGCGGCGCACTCTCCAGTGCGCCACCAGGCCGGCCCAACCAAACTTTTTTTTTAAAGAATAAGAAAAATAAAAGATTTTACTTTATCTTCTATCTATTCCTTCTCAAATGCTCTTCCTCTCTTTATTCACATCCAAGTTTCTGACCTACATTATTTTATTTTTCTTTGAGGAACTTCTTTCAATATTTATTGAATATATTATGTTATATTTAAGAAATGTAGGGTCACCATTGGCTTGTTTAAGAACACAAAGCAAGCTTATTAACTGAACTGTAGTTAGTACTAAAGTACCTGGGTTCCCTTGCCTCGGTTCTTCCACATTGGTTTTTAACTCTTCCATCTTAGTGCCTCTACTTGCAGGCATGATGGTTTGGCAGCTACATTAGAAATAATTATCTTTCATAACAAGAAATTAGTAGAAATAACCATTACAATTCCTACATATCTTAAAAATTTAGGATAGTTGTTTGGATTATATTTTATTCTTGGTATAATTGAAGATGCTGGTTTGATCTCCAAGTTCCTAGATGTAAATTAGACTAAACTACAAGTAGTTTTCTAAGTATTCTGTACTGTTATATATCTCCATGACTTTGGGTAAGCCAATTTCTCTGTCTAAAATACTCCCCTTGTCTGTCAGTGAACTCTTTGCTCTCCAAGTCTCAGCTCAAGCTCCAGTCCTCTGTGAGCACTTCCTTCAGATCAGACCACAATCTCTAGACTGCATCTCACTATCTTGTCTTCTATCTAGATAAGCACTTAGCCCCCTGAATGACATTTGTTTACAGGATTGTTAACTCAAATCCATGGCACCTGCAAAAACATTATATTACTTCATTTTCAATTAGTCTGTGCCTACCCAACAGGAAGGCAAATCTAAAAATTTCAATGATGTTTCTGAAGTTGAACAGAAATTGAGTAGGAACATGAAAATTCCTAAATTTCAATCATAAATCTTCAGGTAAAGTCTGTATTTTTTGTGGTATTTTTAAAATTCATTTTACATAATTTATTTCCTAATCCTGTAAGTGAATTTACAAAGTTATTTTTTAATGAACTAATATTAGAGTCAATATTGAAGCCATTTATGTTTGCTCTTCATATTAATTTTTACATTTTTTTATGTTAGTGTATTTATTCACATCATGATAGTCATTTAAACTTGCGAAACACTTCAAATCAGCTTAGTGTGTTAAATATTGTAATAATTTGTTTGCTTTATATCATAGAACATTTTAAAATCAATTTCTCTGATGTGAAATTCAAAACATAAACATTATACATACTTTTAAGTGCAGAGATGAGCCACATTAAAAAAGAAAAAGAAAAAAAAAACACAACTAGTGACAAACAAAAGGAATTAAGGAGTGAAATGTTAAAAGTGAAATTAGATGCTGTGGGTGATAAAATTTAAACATGAAAACAAATGCTGTATCAAAAACAAAAGAATGGTAGTGTGCTATTTTGAGCTTCTAGGGAGAAAATCCAATGGATAATTAAGGAGATAACATTTTAAATATTGATGTCAAAATTGTATTTTTTTAAAAAAATTCTCTAGAATAAACATTAAACTTTATTCTTTAAAAAAAAACCAAAAAACTAAAAATTTTCATTGAGAGAAAGAGCTTTAGGTTAAGATGCATCAATTTACTTAAAGCATTGGACCCAACAAATAAAGATTACAAAAGTCTTGTGGAAAGTATTTCCAATAGTTATCTTAAAAATTGGCTTACTAATTCATTTTAATTTTAATTTTGGAGGTATGATTCACATTTTAATTTTGGAGGTATGATCTTTTTTTATTCTGCTCATATTAAAAAAGAACTTTCCCAGACTTAGAGAAACATGTGTAAGGGACAATGCTGAAGTGCTTTCTCAGCTCTGGAACAGCACCCTGGCAACCTCCATTCTGTATAACCCCTGTAAACAACACATTAACATGCTACTCTAAAATGCATTATGTATTTCTTTGTGTTTCAATATAAGAAAGAAGGTGGGAATGTTTATTTCACTAAGAAGAAAGCTTATTTCGAAAGCTATAAACTTCATCTGACAGCTTAAATAAAAAAAGGTTTCTAATTTTAACTCAGTCTTGTATAAAGGAGAGAAAGCAATACTGAAGTCAAACTTAGGGTTAGGGTACTATACACTTCAACCTCATCCCATTTTCACATTTTAGAGAAGAGAAAATGAAAAGACAAAGGACAACTAAGTAGCTCTCTTTGCTTCAGCATGGAGAGAGATTTAAAGGACAAGCATTAGAAGGTTTAACTTTCTCTGTTACAAGTGTAGACATAAGTTGTTTTTTTTTTTTTATTTCTAATCAAAAGTCGTTAGAAAAAAAAATTAAAATGTCCCCATTACCAAAGAGATAGAGTTTAAACACTAGTACAGAAGGTGGGAAAAACAGTTGCTTATCATGTAGATTTAAACTGAGAAGTAGCTGGAATGGAATTTCAAAGTAGCTACAATGAAAAGAAACTGATTTATACTACATAGCTTAACAGACTTCATACTTGAAGACATAAAGCCCACTTTAAGCCTTTCCTTTGATAGATATATTTCTTGGATAAGAACTATTTTTTTTTTTATTAAACAGAACTTATGACATTATATGTTTATAAACAAATAATGACTTTGGGTCTTCACAAACTCAGTCACCTGAAGGAAATTAGCATTCAGAGTTATCAAGAAAGCAATATCACCATTTAATAAGTCCTTAAGGAAATCACATTCACATGAGTCATAAAATGTAAAAAAGAAAAGGTCAAGAGGTTTTTTTCATGCATACAAATCAGTAATGGTGACAGACATCATACCTCTAAGTGAATTAATGGTGTAATTTTTCTTTTTAAAATGAATAGTCCTCACAACCTATAAGACAGTGGGCCTTGGCCTCTGGTCATAGTCCCATCTTTTTCTGACAGCTTGACCTCCTATGCTTAGAAAGAGAGACTGCATCTGGATCTTCCCTTATTTTTTATTCTTTGTGACAAGCTTACATTGTGAAATAAAAAATTGGAATTTTTTAAAAAAATCTTTAAAAAACATCTTAGAGACATGTTTTTGCTTACATGCTCAACCTAATATTAGTATACAGATAGGGCTAGTCTTTTGAAGAACTCTACTTTATATGAGGAAGCGTATAAAATGTTTGAGTAGAAAGAGCTCTAATTATGTAATTTTGCCTTTGTGTGGATTTTAAAACCTACAACAGCCTCTTGGCTAAACTCGAATTGAAAACTGTAAATAAGATGCAAACCGTGTGCTGCTGAACACTGATCTGTACAAGAATTTTCTATTCAATTATTGATACTGGATGCATGTGAGAATGCTGTGTCCCTCAATGGTGATAAAAGTAAAAATGTAGCTTTGATACCTTATTGCTTACAAACACTTTGTCACCTTAATAAAGTATTTGGATAGTTTTAAATTTTTACTAGTAACAAAAAATCAATATTTACTTATTAGAAAATAAAGCATATATTGTGTAGCTCACTATTTGGAATCTGGCTTTCTCAGCCTGCATATATAGTTGAGGGTACTTCAAAAAGGTCATGGAAAGATTTGTATTATCTTTTATTTCTATTTTTTTCACAAACTTTTTGAAGTACCCATGTAGATAGCCTAATGGATATTTAACATTTTATAATAAATTAATATTTTATTGCAGTCTACCTTATTGGTAAATAGTTTGCATCTCTTACCTATAAAGAACAAATGAGAAAGTATATAGCGATGTTTTAGATCTGTGCTTCTCCAACTTTAAAAGGCATAGAAATCACTCAGGATTTTGTTTGAAGGCAGACTGATTCAGTAGGTCTGGGTTAGGGCCTGAGGTTCTCTATTTCTGCATTAATGCTGATGCTGCTGGTCAATGGACCACACATACAGTAGCAAGGTACTAAAAGGTCAACTATAATCCTATGGTCCAAACAAAGGAAATTTAATGTGCTGAGGAGCTAAATATAATTTCTTCTATGACTGCATTCAATTTTAATTTTATTTCTATTATGATTAAAAATTCTCATTTTAGCTTGGCTGCAAATTTGCTGGTCATTTGGAGTAAGTAATTTGACCTATCTAAGGAATTACATTTGTAGTTTATATTTTACCAGTTGAAGGAAATTTAAAACACAAAATAAATACAATCTTAGTATCAATTGCTGTAGAAATATTGATAAAAAACAATTACAATAAGAAGCTTTTCTAAACATCAAGTATAATGCCACGATCTACTATTTTTGAGAAAAAATTCTTATTTGTTAGCTTTCATCATGCAACAGTTGACCAGTTGTTCCTGATATGTATGCCCAGAACACATGAAAATTCTACTACATGTTGTTAGTTATGATACTTTGAGTTCAGATCTTAAGTGAGAATTCTCTACTGATCGTGATTTATCTGTCATAGCACACTTTCTCTTTTGATCTTATATATAAGTCGATAGCACCCTTTGACAATTAAATTCTCATCACAGCATTAAACAGATTTTATTTTGAGGCTTTGCCTCAGAGGATTTGGATGTAGGTCTCTGTTTTCCAAGGAAGTAAAATATAGGTAAGGGCAAAGCTATTTAAAATCAATTGTCCCTTGGGGCCGGCCCGGTGGTGCACTGGATAAGTGCGCCGCTTGGGAAGCGCGGCGGCGCTCCCGCCCGAGGGTTCGGGTCCCACATACAGACCGGTTCCCGCTTACTGGCTGAGCGAGGTGCGGGAGCGACCCCGAGGGTTGCGATCCCGTTGCCGGTCCCCGGTCCGGTACGGGGGCAACACTGAGGGTTGCGATCCGTTGCCGGACATGGAAAAAGACAAAAGACAAAAAATAAAAAATAAATAAAATAAAATAAAATCAATTGTCCCCTTTAATGCAAATGATTGCATTAAGTGGTTTGCTAATATTTGATATAACATGCAACATGTATGTATAAGCACATGGTCATGAATATTACTCTCCAGATTTTATATTAAAATTAAAAATTTTTTGTATCTCAAATTATGAAACCAAATTTAGCACACAGATTGACAAAAATTACTCTCTTGATTTAAAAAAATTTTCTTGTGAGGATTTCTAAATCTCTGGCAACATATTTACTATATAGTCAGTAAATTTCATTACCACATCCCATTTGTTTTGAAGAAATTTTTAAGTTTTTCTAATTTTAGTCATAAATGTTTATAGTTTATCTTCTAAAATTTAGCAGCCAATTAAGCTGCAAACGAAAAAAGTAGTAAATGTTAACTGTGATGGATAAGTGCAATTATAAAGGGTAACACAGAAAAGGTGTGCTTTTCTCTTGTTACTTACCACACTTTACCATAGCAAAGAGAATCCTTACAACTGTGACACCTATAAAGGGGTAACTGGTCATTTCGGGCATCCACACAGCCACACCAGTAAGGTGCCATCTGTTGAAATGAAACTTCAGTGTTACTAATATCCCAAGTGGGTGCCAAAGTCAAGCAAGACAGAAATAGTCTGAAAAAAACAAAATAGCTCTTCACCACAATTATTCTAAGGCTAGGAAACCAGATATGAATATACTTAATTCACTTTTCCCCTTTTTATCTCAAATTTACTTTGCCTCTTCCACAGAAAATAAAATAATGTTTTCACCCCGTGCTTCAACTTTACTCGCCTAGACAGGTATTTTTAAGTCATAGTGTAAATCCACATTTCTCTCAGTAATTAGTATTGATCGAGTACTTACTAGACACCATGATAAATGCTTTACATATATTTGCATTCATTGTTTTGTATAATTATCTCAAGAGCCCCATAAAGTAGATACTATCTCTGTTTTTCAGATGGTTTAAATGAACTTCTTTCATTTATTTTTTTATTCACTTAATAAATGAGGGTTCTTTTTAGAGGTAAGGGCTACAAAGGTAACCAAGACTGGAAAGATCCCTGCTCTTCTGGACCTTGCACTGAAAGAGAGAGTCACTAGGCAGTAAACGCATACACAGAAAAAAGGCTGTGAGGATAGTAACCAGGCAACAGCACAGAGACTAGGAAGGAGTGTGATGGTCATGGTGTGTCTGCAGAAGTGTGATACTAAAGATGAGACCTGAATGATGAGAAGGCGTCCCCAAAGCATGCACATGGAGGCAAAGATGATTTTCACCACTGAAAACCATCTGGAAGAAGAAATATTCTTGTAAAATATTCCGAGCCAAGTGCCAGAGGTAGACAACTTGCTTGTATAACAAAAAGAGAGAGAAAATAGAAAGGTGTCTTTGTCATAAAAATGTGCATAGCTCTTGTAAGGAAGCAGTAGTTCTCCTAAAATATATAAATAAATGGTTTGCCATTATGTTCCATTCTGGTTTTTAGGTTAGAGAAATAGATAAAGAAAGTCTCTACAATATTCATTTTAAAAGTTACATAACTCCAGACTTTGTAATTGTTATAGTAAGTTATAGTAAGTGGCATATAATCAGGAACTTTTGAAATAATCTTCCCCCAAATTCTTTGTCTCTTGTGCTCATTCACAGCTAACCAGAACATCTGTTCTCATAAACAGGGCCAAGCCTTCACTCGGAAGTCTCTATTGGTGATAGCACTGACTCATTTCTTTTCTTCCTGGTTTACCATTAGGGTTAAGAGGCCAAGTGTCATGAGAATTGTTTTGAAGGGTCAACTGTCAAAATGCTTATCAATTTTCAGGCAGTATTTAGGGAGGGCCCTGGTTAAGGAGAAGTGGATCAAGGTAGATTTCACCTTCAAGTATTTTTTCTAAAGGTCAAATCTGCAAAGATAGTTTTACCAAGGTTAATAGTCATCAGATTGGCTCTTTTGGAAAGCGTAGAGTATAGCAGAAATTGGGTAGAGTCCAGGCTAGCCAGATGGCTAAGTATGGCAGCGGGGGTGGGGTGGGGCAGGGAGTGCGAGGTGGGAAGAGATCTTGTGACTTCAGGTAACAAGTGGGCCTACATGGAAAGTAAGGAAACTAGGATTGGAAGAGTGGGGAGGAGCCACAAGTCTGGCTGTGAGTAACCCTCAATGATAGCACTTTATTGGTCCAGAGCAAGCCCCAATCAAACAAATTTTTAGTTATTATAAAGTTTGTGTTTTGTTTTTATGTCTAGATTAAATATGACTCAAACATTAATAAAAGAGAGAAGAAATAGAATAGTTCACAAAGTCCAGTCACTCTTTATTCAAACTAAAATTGCTGCGTCTTAAAACATTTTACATATTTTTAGTACTAGGAGTTCAGAAATATTTGCATAAACATGGTCACTTCTGATCTTCACAATCACCTTTTGAGGTATGTTTTATAAGCCCAGTTGGCTGATGAGAAAACAGAGGTTCAAGTCACCATTCCAAAGGCCCATGACTAGTAAAGAGGAAAGCCAGGACTAAAATGCAAATCCCCTGCGCTCCCACCTCAACTTTACCACCTTGCACTCTGCAACTGTCTCATCATTCCAGGAGTTGACATTTTATTTGAAAAGACTCCACAATGAGGAATCATCAGTGAGCTCTTCTCATTCCTAAAAGTAGTAAATGTCATCTTGATCCAATCAACCTAAGACCAGCCATCTCTTACAATAGCATTGATGAATGTTTTGTAGGAATTTTTATGTCTCATGATATAATCCCCAGAGCTAAGGATCATCCCTGAATGGACACTGTCAGGAAGCAGTCTCCCATCCAGAACAACTCTGTGTATTTCAATTTCCTAGGCAAACTCCTATGAGAGCAGTGCTGAACATTAATGGCGAGAATTCTCTGCCTTCTATCCCACAGAAACAGCATATGACTCTGTGCCATTCTAGGTCTGTGCCAAAACCTGAAGCTAAGAGATAAGAGGCTAGGCAGAAATCATTAGGTTTGAACCCTGCAATCCAGTCACTACTAGAGCCATAAGCTTAAATATCTACATCTTGCAAGGTCCAGTTATTGGGCTGGGAGAATGACACCTGAGCATAGCTACCTATTATTTAATGGAAATCTCACTTCCTTAAATTTTAAAGATTTTTTTCTATACTAACTGAAAAATAGCTGCTTAAATTCTTTTACAAAACAAAGAAAAAAATAAGTAAAGGATTAATAGGTCAGTTGGTAGATAGATAAATATATGTGTGTATATATACATATCAATAATGCAATAATTCTCTACTTTCTATATAGTGAGCTTCATATAGTTTAAAAATTTATTGTATCTTTTGTATTTTGCTTTTTGGTTGACAAAGTAATAAAATAGTGAGAATCTCAATCTGATAACTGTGTGGGCAAAGTTGCACTCTCAAATATTGTCAGAGGTTGTATTTATTTTCCTAGGGCTGCCTTAACAAATTACCACAAAGTAGGATGGCTTAAAACAACAGAAATTTATTCTGTTTCAGTCTGGAGGCCAGAAGTCCAAACTCAAGGTGTCTGTAGGGCTGCTATCTCTCTGAAGGATCTAGAGAAGAATTTGTTCTTTGCCTTTCTTTTGTGTTTCTGGTGTTTGTCAACTGCTCCTTGGCTCCCAGCGGCGGAACTCCAATCTCTGCTTCCATTTTCACCCGATGTTCTTCCTGTTTGTGTCTTCACGTGGTGTTCTCCTCTGTGTGTGCGCCTATGTTCAAATTTCCCTCTTCTTTTTTTAAAAAAATATTTTTAAACTTATTTTTTTTAATTTTTATTTTTTAATCATAAATTGGCAAATTATGTAGTTATATATTATAGTTGTATATGCTTTGGGGGTATGAACTGATGTTATAATTATATAACATAAGAACATTAATCATATTGAATTGGGGCACACCTTAATGACCTGATCTTAACATGAGAACATCTGCAAAGATCCTATTTCCAAATAAGGTCACATTTACAGGTACAGGGGTTAGGACTTCAACATATCTTTTGGGGAGGCATAATTCAACTTATGAAAGAGGAAAAACTGAAAAAAAACTTATATATGAGGATTGAAGAGCCATCTGGAAATGCATATCAAAATTTAAAATGTGTATACATTTTGATTAAGTGCACCCTTGAAAAGAATTTATCTTAAGAAAATAATAAATATGCTGAAAATTTATAAATATAAAAGAATAGCTTTCTTAAAATTGTTCATTAAGTAACTGAGAACAACCTAAATATTTATCAGTAAATTATCATACACATATGCATTGGAGCCTATGTAGTTATTTTAAAAGACAAGATAAATTTAAAAACTGATGATGTGCTTGAATTAAATTCATATTAAATTATATGTATAGATAGGTTTACTCACTAAAAATAATGAAAGAATGATGTCAAACCACCAACAGAAGAATCTTTAAAGAGTTATATTATCCAATTGCATATATTATTTTATTTTCTTAAAACAATACTGTATATAAGAAAAAAATGATTAAGATATATTTTAAAGATATAAATATAAAATAAGAAATGTTGAATGATGCTGATTTCCATTTATTTTTTAATAGTGAAATTCTTCAAAGGAATTGTAATTCTCCTTTGAACTTTCTGTATCTCAAGTTGAGTTCTATATTGTAGAGTCTACAGTGTACTCTATTAACAAATTCAGTGATATTAGATATAGAATAAAATATTCTATCTACAAGGGAAGATTACACAGCTGTTAGCCAGTTGTATTTGGGGGCTTCTTTATTTATTTTTTTATTCATTTATTTTGTCTGTTTTGTTTACTTATTGTAGTATCCCCGGTGTCCAGAAAAGCAAATGGAAAATATTTTGTTGTTGGTGGTGGTGTTGTAAATGCACACAATCAGCACTCACTATGATCTGTTACTGAGTTTTAAGCTACATTACTAATCAATGATAACTAATTTTAAAAAATCATACAAAATTATCATCTAGAAATACTGAGAGATCCTGCAATCTTTATGAAACTTTTGTGACTCGAAGACTAAATTATGATCTGTTTATTCAGGCCAAGTAAATTGAAAGCTTTTCAGTGCTCACTGATTATTAGTACCTGTTCACTCTTTCCCTGCCTTTAGGTTTTACTTTCAAGGGGACAGTAATACTACAATTCTTAAAAAATATATAATGCATGTGTAGGTCATATGGCTATTCTCAACTAACCCAATTATTAAATCCATGTGCTTTGTTATCTGTACTATTTTTCAAGCTTATTTACAAGTTTCTGTCCTTATTTTGTTGAGTGTTGAAGAATTTTTTGTTGAATAATGAGGAATGAACATATTCCTCATTGAAATATAATAAGCCTCTTACAATTTTGAATTAGTTTTCTTAACAGTATTATTTGTCAAATTAAAATGTGTTTATTCATTTGCAAATATATGTAAGCCTGTACTGTCCGTAATCAGGATTTATGTCTTCAGATTATTTTTATTTCTCTTAATCCAGAGCCTTGGATGAAGCTACAAAATCCATCCTCAGTCTCATCTGATAACACTTATAGAACATGGTCCATAAGGGTTGTGTGTATTAACTAAGAAAATTAAAAATGAAAATCTATATTTCCTCAACAGTAACTCCATTAGAAGGCCCAAAATATGTATTTGTGATGGCTGTGGAGATGCCCTGCCCACATCTTCCTTCAAGATGAACTGCTACAGGAAACTTAACTGAATGACAACATCCAGCTTCTGCACCTTTGCATACACCACTGTGTTCAGCAGGCCATGCTTCTGTTTAGCTGCTCTCAGGCAATGACTGAACCTGGCAGGCTTGCTAGAAACAGACCAGTCCTGCATCACACAAAATTCCTATAGTGGGAAGTTCTGGCTTTAGGAATCCCCATTGGCCCAGCTAGGAATTCCTGCATTGCAGTCGAAGGCTTTTCATATCCAATTATGTCTTCCCTCTCCCTTTTCAAGGTTTCAGACCTGCATCGCGGTCTGAAAACTCTCTGCCTATTCGAACATCCTGCTACTTGATCTATATATATTGGCATATCTGTCAATAAATCTGTTTTATATCTAATCTCATCTTGGCATTTGCTTCATGGAGGACCAAAACAGACATGATGTTTGAAATATTTTTAATTACAAAATTAAAAAGTAATCAGTTTTCTGCATAATATAGATACATGTTTGCAAAAATACAATACAATGAAAAATACAATTTTTGAGTAACAAATATGCCAACTGACATGTCTTGGGGTGGTATTATGTTTTTTACGGAATGGTGACACCTACCTGAATTCAATTTTATTATGCTTTGATTAATATTTTCTAATACATTCAAAAATGTTTTAGCTTTTTAAAACTGTCATATGCACAGCAATGTATTTGGTAGAACAAAAACAAGAAAATTCAACTTTTACTACAGAAGATCTGAAACAAAGCATGATAAATCTCTCTGGGTAATGTCCTCATGGTGTTTATCTTTGAAATTAAAAAAAATAAAAATCAAAGCTTGAGCATATTCATTGATTTGTGGCTCAGTCATTTATGGGATAATACAGAGCTTCTAAAGATCACAGAGGGCTATTCTGTCTAGCTGTGTTTTTGTGGATGCATTTACATAAAAGCAACATATTGAATACAGTACCAGCAAGATTAGAATTCTGCATATCTCCTTATATATTGTCCAACATTGTTGATTTATTTTTTATTATTGTTCTTTATTAAAACTTCATTTTAAGTAACTAATTAAAGAAACAGAAACAATGCAGTTTAAAGAACTGTATATTCAATATTTAAAAATTAAGAGTATCAAAGTGGACAGAAAAATTAGTTGTTATGCAAAATATTGTTCATCATGCTTAACTTTGTCATTTAATGGTAATTATAAAGGATTGCAGATTCAGTTATATTAACTGTCACTAATTTTATTTTACAAAGTATTGATACATGATTCCTTTCATTTCAGCCACCACTTGAAACATGAATGTGGTCCAGAAAGATATTTCTACTCCCTCTAAAGAAACACTGCTTTTACAAAAAACGACAGACACTGAAAGAAAAATTCCTAACAACCAATGACCAGTTAAGCATAATACCCAGTTGTAGATGAGTTTATATGCATTTCACCTAATGATATAAGGATAAGTAATGATGTTTGCCTACATTTTAGCAATAACTATAGAAAATTCTTGGTATTTTGAAGAACTTTCTATATGTTTTGTAGTAAAAAAGAAGTACCACATAGGCTAAAGTGAAAAAAAAAAATGACTAATAAAACCAGATAGAGGTGCATTGCTTTATTAAGCAAGCAAGTCGAGGCTATACTTCCCAAGAAAAGTAAAAATTTCAAGTTATGGTATACTCTTCAATGCCAAGATTCTACTTCTAAATTAAAAACCAAGTTAGAAGAAAAGTACTCTAAGTCAAAAAATTTAAAACATGGATGCTCAGAAAGGGATAGAATTCTATGAAAATTCATATTCTAACCTTCATGCACATATAAAAATAAAGGGCAATTTATAATTACTGCCAATTTTAGCTGTTGACAGAAACTTAATAGCTTAAAAATGAAGATGAAAGAACTCAATGTTCTTTTGTTTCGTTATAACACCTTTGCTCTCTCTGGGTGTAAAGAAGCTGTGTATAGTAAAATATTAGATTTGTCTTTAAAAAGTTTTTTTTAAAAAATGTTTTCTCCTTTGCTACTACTTTCCCCACTACATTTTTTTTTTTTTTTAAATTTGGTTGTGGGGGCACAGACTATTCTGAAAAAAGAAGAGTAGCATACAAAACAACAGAAAAATTCAATTCTACACAAATTGTTAAATAAGTCAAAATAATTTTCTAAGAATTACTATTGAATTAAAAACTAGCATGGTGTACTTTTAGAAAGAGTATAAATTATTACAGCAACTATTGAAGACAATTTAGAATTATCTATTTCAATTGTATTTATATTTTCATCCAGGATATTTTGTACACAGTTTACTTTAATTACAGTCCCCTATTATCTCAGACCAATGACGCCAGTGACAGTATTCCACTTACTTTTCAGCTTCTTGGTGACCTTTGATCGATACCTTCATTGTCCGGCCTCACATGTTCCATCTCTTCCTACATAACTTCTGTGGTTTCATATTATGATCTTTTGTTTTGAACTGCCCACAACTCACTTCTCTCTTATTCTCCATCATGGTTACATAGAGAAACTAAACTGATTAAAGTCAATTATTTGCTGACTCACTGCCCTTCTCTGAATAGCCGGGTACTGCTAACTGGACTCACCAAACGATTATGGCCTAATTTTCTCAAGTGGGTCATCAGACAATGTTCTATACCTCCTCCCTAGAACACCCACATTTACACTTTCCAAGAAGAAAATTTTACTCATATTGCCTCTTAAACCTTCTAAATTTTTCTCCCTACCCAACTCCTTTTTTGCTGATATATCCACTTCCTACTTAACTAATAAAATGGAGGATATCAGGCAAGAACTAGTCATCTGCCCAGCCCAAACCAACCAACCCACCTACGCCTGAATTCCCACCCTCTAACTTTTCTTCTTTTAAAGTGAAAAAAAATAAATCCCTACTTCTGACTAATACTACTCCCTCCCAGTATCCCTTCCCTGAATTTCAGCTTTGCAAATGTCTTCTCTCACTTTTCCCCCCTCACTATTGGAATATTCATGCCAGTATACAGAATGCCTTAAGAACCTAAAGTTAAAAAAAAAAAAAAAATCCTTTGACACCTACATGGAGTCTTTAGGTTCATATCCTTGATATCTTAAATTGAAACCCCTCAAAATAGCTGATTAGAGTTGACTTCTCCATTTTATCGTCTCACAATCCCTCGATACGTTCCAGCTTAGCTTTTGTCCCTACCACTCCAATGAAATAATTCTATTGAGGTCACTAACTCCTTATTGTCAAATCGAAATGATTAATTCTCCAACCTTATCATACTTAAGCAGTGTTAGTAATTTGATTTTACATAATTAACCACTCTGTCCTTCTCAAAACTCTTTCTTCTCTGGGCTTCACTAAAATCAGATTCTTTTTGTTTTCCTTCTACCTACTGCACACCTCTCTTCAACCACCTTTGCTTCTCTGTCTCATCTTTATTTTTATGGTCACTCCTTGGCACTCTTCTTCTCTACCCATGCTCCGTCTCTGGATGATCTTATCCAGTCCTCTGGATTTAAATAGCGCCTATGTGCTGATGACTCACAAATGCATACACAAATTTGAACCTTTCACCTGAGATTCAAACTCAAAAAACATTAGTCATCTCAAAATCACTTATACCAAGATAATTCATTCCTTCATTGAACAGTTATTGAGTGTCTATTATGTGCCAGATACTGTAAAAGGCACAAAGAACCCTGTTAAGCAATTCAAATATAATGCATCAAGAGGGTACCCTTGACTTTTTGTTTTTTCACCTCCAAATCACGAAAGAGAAATGACCTATCAGTGTGCTGGGTTATTTATTTATTGCCCTCAGACACACCTAGCTTGTTTCCATCTCAAAGAGTTTGCATTTGTTGCTCCTTCTACCTAGAGTGCTCTTCTGATAAATCTTTGCATGGCCACCTATTTCTCATGATACAGGGCTTGTTCTACGTAACTTCTCCTCCCATAACACTAGCTAAAGAACTCTCCTCATTCCCAATTGTCCTCTGTCCTCTCACCCTAATGTGTTTCCTTCCATTTATCTCTTCTATTTCCCAAATACAAGAAGGTAAACTCTATCTTGACTTCATTCATCAGTATATCCTTATTCCAAGAACAGTGCCTGACAAAGTAAATTTTAAAAAAATATTAGTTGAAGTTTAAGAAAACATTATGCAAACTGTGTATGCCATAAGATCCTATTTCTAATGAAATATGTACAAGGAAGGACACTGAAAATTTGGTAGAAATATATGCATGGATAACCTCTTTTGCAGAGCAATTAAACTTAATATTTGGCCAGTTAATTAAGATAGTTTGTTAAAACATGTATACTTTAAAATTTTTATTTTAATGTAAACCATTTAACTGCAAATTTATCCCTAAATATATTAATGGAAAGCCAAGACCCTTTTCATGCCTCTGCTGATTGGAATTCCTCTCCTGTTTTGCATAAGCCTCAACATAATGGATTTTCCATGATTTTGAGCTTCAGTTTCTTTTAATTGAAACAAGAACAAAGAAACACTTGCAAAGAAATCTATGTTCAGAATCTAACTTTAGAAGCTGTCTTGCTCATACCTGAATAAAAATATTTTAAATGGCTTGGCTTTACCAATTTTTTTCCAATGCAATCATCTCAATTTTCATAGAAAAAAATTTTGTGTTTTGCTCTTTTATTTCACTTTACCTAATGTTTAATTGAATTATGTAATTGTTAAGTACAACAAGCATAAACTGGTTATGGAAGAAACACTAATTACCTTTTTTAAGAATACCCGGCCATGGAGGAATAATGCAAGAATGAACAGAATAACCAACTGGCAGTGAGATTTTAGACTTTTGTGGACATCAGTCAGTATATTTTAACCAGTGCATACAGAACTTTGGTACTTTCATAAATCAATTAAGAGAAGGTAGGTTAAGAGACCTTCTATTTACTGGTTCTTAGAATCATAATTGTCATTCTCTTTGCTTGGAGCATTAATGAAAACATTTTTAAATTTTCTTCCACATAATTTCCTGTAGTGTACAAATGCTCTACAGCATGTATCATCTATACAATAAATTTTAAATAGTATTAAATAGTATTAAAAACATGGTGCTTTTAAAAGTGAATACAAAAGTAACATTCACCTTTACCTTACTGAGATTTCGATTGTTTCAAATTTTACTTAAAATGAAATATCAGTCTAGCAAACTCTCCAATCTATAACACTATGCACAATTTTTGCCACATAAATTTATGTACACCAGCCTTAGGGGATAAAAGAAGTTCATATTTTAAAGGTTTTTCACAGTCTTTTATTTATCACTTATTCATTTCCCTTTTCCCTTTGACAAAGTAAAGGATTTTGGAAGAGGAATAAATATTACAAGGCTGAGAATGAAGTCTGAGAAGTTAATTTGAAAGACAACATTTAGCAAGAGTGATATTTTGCTTGAAAGCCAGAACCAGAATTTAAATTAACATCTCTTCTCCCGAGGCATTATCCCCAGGACCTCAGACACGTGTGGTGTGGAGCACCAGGCTGTTCTGGCATGACTACTGAGAAACAAAGGCACTAAAAGATGGGGTAATTTCTTTAACTGACATTCAAACTACTTAAATTCTCTCACTTTCAAGGTGCTTAATCTGGTTGTTCAAGCAGATTGGCCAGATCATTTTCTATGAAGGGTTGTAGACATATGCCCATAAAAGTCTGGGATGTTTTTCCCCATTTCTCAAACAGGCAAACAAAAACCTGAGTTATTTTGCAATGAGAAACAATATTCCAGCTTCCAACCTTTTCTCAGACCCCTCTTCCTTTAGATATCACCATCATATCTCAAATTTTCCATGTCTGCCATCAATGTCATCTCCTTCCCAAGCCACCTGCTCCTCCAGATGGCTCCATTTTTGCTAAGGGTGGTTGAGTCCTCCCAGTCATCTAAGCTGAAAGCTCAAAGGTCTTTTTTGTGTCTTTATTCTCTTCCCTATCTCAAAAGTCCTTCCCATTCAATCATTTACAGCCCTCTGCTCTATATCAACCTTAGTGCTTATATCAGGCTTCAATTACAGTTTCCTGCCACCTGCTGGAGTGTACCTAATGCATCTGCACAGGTGCAGGGCAGGAAGAGCATGAGTTATCAAGTTAGAAAGGCCTGGCCTGAATGTTCAGCCACCACCTTCCTAGTTAAACGTCCTTGGACAATGTAGTAAACTTTATTGATACTCAGTTTCATCATTTGTAAAGTGAGAAATCATATCTTCTCACGGCATTTTAGTGAGAATTAGGGTTAGTGTAAGGCAAGCATATTTTTATATAGCTAACAGAAATGGCATAATGTTTAGCAAAAAGTAGTAAATGAAACATATTACTTTTGTTGTACTCTCCTATTCAAAAACTTTCAGTGGCTTTTCATTATCTCTTCCAAAATGGACTTCTTGCTCTCATTTACTCTAATCAAAATGCTATTTTATGTTCAAATTCACATTTAAGATCCAGCTCAAGCATTACCTCCTCCAGAATTACTTTCCCAATTATAGCAAACTGTCAAATTCTTATAACATTTATAGAAGGTGTGCCTAATACTTGGTGATGGTAAAATAGTAACAATAAAATAACAAAATTAGTAATAATTTAGTTCTATGTTGAAAGATAAAACATCAAGTTCTCTTCGTGTAGGTTTTCTTGTTCTGAGTAGAACCATCAAATGACTTTTTTTGTTTGTTTTTAATTTAAGTAGATAAAAGCCAAGTCTGCACAATCTCTCTGATGGCCATTGCATATTTGGTTTTACAGATAGTACTCTCTCCTCTGTTCCTTGGTACCAGGGGCTTGAAAGCTGTTGGGAGGAAGTAGATAAATTTGCAAAAGAGCTGAAGAAACTACTGGGAGAAAATCAATCAAGACTCCAATCCAGAATACCTTTGAGGGACTGAGGCTGCCCAAGCAGAGTAAGGTAAGAGAAAAAAAATCCCACTTGAGAGAGGGTACAGTCTAGACAAGGCCTGGATCTGGAAACAGCCTGTGACTCTTGTGGGGCTTCCGACTCAGCCATGTTGGAGAGATATGGGCTGACTCTCAGGTCTCTGTTTGTTGTGTAAACTGAAAAATTAGACAACTAAAAAGCTGGAACAGAGAGTGTCCAGGCCAATTTGGGAGTAAATTTGAGCTCCAGTTCCAGTGATGAGTGACCTGACAGGATGTGTGGAGACAGTTGGCAAAAATGGTCTCCAACACCCAACGCAACAGAAGCAGGAGTGAACAGAGATAACCATTTGACTACCACATTTTCAGCAGATATACCAGGACCCCAGGTCTTGCAGTAACTGCAGAACTGTGGCAGCAGCTATGGAAATCTCCATCTTAAGTAGAGCACATCTGAGTTGAGCATCCTACAATGAAGCCTATGGGCCCATCAACTGGCCTCATCAACCCAATCGAGTTCCTGAGTTTCTTGAACTTACCACAGAAGATGGATTTCTAACCATGTCCAATGAGAGGACTACAAAGGAAGAGAAATAGTTTTCCTCTTAATTTGGGCATATTACGTTAGCAAGCTGTATCTTTATGTGAAGTTGTAATTATATTCTAAACAAGTGGGTAAACTCCCATCTAAACACACTATTTTCTACATACATTCCTTGTTACACATTAGCATTTTTTTCAATTATTTAAGGCTATGTTTTACTTTTCTTTCTAAGATGATAAGTTTTTAGGTTCAGACATCAAAAGAGAGAGAGTGTGCGTGTGTGTGTGTGTATGTACACACACACACACACACACACATATATATATATATATATATATACACACTTTATCTACATACATGTTCTCATACCACACACTGCATATTAGAAAATGAATGAATGAATAACAGTGTGGAGGAATTTTTCATGAAGAATTGATTTGGTACCATTTCAACATCTATGTCTGTTTAATACCTTTACATTTTCCTTCTGGTTCAATTTGGTCACCGGGTATTATGAAGATTAGTGAATAAAATATTTATAAGTTCTTTTAGAAAGGCAAATGAAAGATCAACATAATATTTCCTCTCTGCATAATAAAGCAAGAGAATTCCTAATATCCCTTAGGCAAATTCATCCTAAAACTCTTCATTTCATTTTGTCTGAAATATTCTTTTGATTTATTAATGTGGATTGAAAGAGTACTGGCCAAACATATTTTGGAAATTAGTGCATCGGAGTAGATTCTTGATCATTTCTTAGGCCTTTCCATCACAAAACTGCATAGGCTACACTTTTTAAAAATTGTCCTTCTAATGTAAATATAATTACTTAGATACCAGTGTCATGAAATGAACATCAACAATTTGATATTCAAATTAGCTATGATTCATGTTCTTTCATTGACTTGATCTCATCCAGAGCATTAAAATAATACCTACTCTTAGATTAAAAAAAAGATGTCCTTTTACAGTTGCATTCTTATTCAATTGCTACTTCTGTACAAATAGGATATTAAAAGACTCTTTGAGAATGATGAACTTTACTCTGAACAGAAATAGCACTTGCAATAAAGTGCAGAATTGCCATTTGCCTTGAAGTAAATGGATAACACTTATGGAGGATCTGCTATGTGCCACATACTGTCTTGGAGCAGTATAAAAGTTATGTGTATACTATTCAGAGGGACACTATGATGTAGGCATCACTATTTCCACTGAATAGGTGAGGCAACTGAAGCTCAGAAATGTTAAATAGCAGAAATTTACAAAAGAAGTAATAAGCAGACCTTGTTTTCAATAGTTAGTGGTTCTGATTCCAAAGCTCTTGCCCTCAGATGAAACTAGAACGGATTTAACAGTGTCCCATTATAGGCATTAAAAAAACCTAAGCAAAAATACCATCCCTTAATTTGTGTCCAACAAGCCATCTTCCTAACCTAAAAAAGAAATGACCTGACCTTGAGAGGAAATAAACGATACATACCATTTTCAAAAACATCTAACTAGACTTAAATACCTGTTAATAGGGATATATCATTGTAATAGCATATTTCAAATCATTGTGATTGGGCTCATTTTTTAAGAAGGTTACTAGATTCAAGTTCTAAGTAGATTTTGTATGAAAGCTTCTTAAGGTTTCTATGTCAATTAACCATCCGACATGCACATGCACACACACCAACCCACCCATGCACACACACACCAAGTATCTACTACAGTGTTACCACATACAAGAGATAATAAATGCTGCTGAAGTAATGAATAGATTAAGTAAACTATAAGCACTGTGTCAAAATTTGTGTTATGTTTATAAGTCACAGGAAGTTTAAGAGGAGGCTATAATATAACTTATTAAAAGCTAGGTCATTTTCCAACATTTTATACATTAATTCATTATCCCTTTAATCTTTAGGCCAACCTAGTAAAATTTGTTATTTCTATTTGACAAGAGAGGCTCAATGAAGTTAAATAACTTTCCAAAAGTCACGGCATTAGAAAGGTGTGAAAATGGGATTCAGATTCTGGCTTCTAATCTCTATCTATGAGTTTAATCTACAACGAAAGGAAATAAGAGGGTTGAGCAGAACATCTACCTACCACTTTACCCAAAACTGGTGTGAAATTCTATAAATTAAAGTTGAAAAAGAAGCAATAAATGTGATGATATATCTAAAATAACACTTTTGTTGTTTCTAATTCATTATGCCCAACTTTTTACTTTAAGATGCTTATGGATTCTATTATATTTGCTTGTGACCATAGTTCAAGGATCTTATTTTATATACAATCAAACTATTGTATGTATCTGCATCTATGAAATGAAGATTATAAATGCCCCATGATGTCGTCATAAGGGAACAAGGCAATAACAGCAGTAGGATGAAATAAGCATTAAATACATTTCATAATTAGGTTATTTTGTAGTAGAGGTTGTGAAATACAAATGGCAACATTCAATGGGAGTTAGAATCAGATTTTGTATAGAGTCACTATTTGGGTCAATCTTCCTAGGACCCTTATCCATCCTAGGATCCTTAAAATTTATATACTTTATATGTCTGCATGCTTTTATATCTAAAAAATCAGAGGTAGTATTTTTATGTGTTGTATATATTCTATTGTATGCCAGGGTTTTTTTATTTATTTGCAATACTTTTCAGCTGTTTCATTTTAAATAAAATTCTTCTGAAAATGAACATGACAAAAAAAAAACTGCAATGTGTGATTATAAATCACAATAGGGAAAATTGTTAAATTCTTTAGAGACATATTGTCTAAAATTAATGCAACTTACAGTTAAATATGTAATATATATTTAAATAAATATTTTTATAAATAATTTACAAGTTACATTTTATAACAAAAATCTATCATATGTATTTAGTGTCCTGAGGTCATATATTATAAATGCTAACTATCTTTTTAATATTGCATCCAGTAGCACTGTCTCTTTAGTAGACAGATAAATATGAGTAATACCTCACTACTCTTCACAGCAGTACCTGCTATGGTCTGATTGTGTACCCTCCAAAATTCTTGTTGCAACTTAATCCCAAGCAGCAGTATTAAAAGGCATGGCCTTTGGGCAGTGGTTAAGTGATGGGGACTTGGCCCTCATGAGTGTGATTAGCACCCTTATAAAAGGGTTCAAGGTTGGGGCCGGCCCGGTGACGCACTGGATAGTGCGCCGCTTGGGAAGCGCGGCAGCGCTCCCGCCCGAGGGTTCGGATCCCACATGCAGACCGGTTCCCACTCACTGGCTGAGCAAGGCGCGGGAGCAACACCGAGGGTTGCGATCCCGTTGCCGGTCCCCGGTCCGGTACGGGGGCAACACTGAGGGTTGTGATCCGTTGCCGGACACGGAAAAAAGACAAAAGACAAAAAAAAAAAAAAAAGGGTTCAAGGTTGAAGGAGCACTCTCTTGCCCTTCCATCAATTCCACCATGGGATGACTCAGTGTTCCTCCCTTCTAGACAATGAAAGATCAAAGCACCATCTTGGAAGTGGAAGTAGAGAGCAGCCCTCACCAATGCCTTGATCTTGGACTTCACAGCCACCAGAACTGTGAGAAATGACTTTCTGTTCTTTATAATTACTCAGTCTCAGGTATCCTGTTATAGCAGCAGAAATAAACTAAGAACCTAAGAGCAATATGAATTTATATAAAAATAAGTAATAAAAATTGTATGTATTTATATTATTTACTTCTTTTCACTTGTTATTTTATATTATTTATTTTTATATAAAATTATATGTACATGTAAGGACTTAAGTAAATGTAAGTTTTAAAGACTGTGATGGGGCCAAGATATTTATTACCTGGCATCTAGTTGTTTGGGGGAAAGAGCCAAAATAAATTCCTAAAATTATAAATAAAAATGGAATTATGGAAAATATAGTTTCAATAATAATTACTACCAGTCTACTACATCTCAGTCCAGTATATTTTACCTGAATGCAAATGATTGTCCAGAAAACCTCATATTTCGTACATTTTAGAAACAGATCCACTCTTTCTTCCATGATGAAAGAATCATTTTACATTGTGCTCTGTACTTGCTTTCTCAAGTTTGATGCCTTGTTACCTCTATAACCTGCTCGTTGGTTTTGCCTTTCAAGTTTATATTCATTTATTTTACCAGATCTACCTTGCACAGTTCAGATGTGGAGTCTTAAATCTCAGAATTTTGCTAGTTCCCATACTCTGCAATGTTGGAATCTGCCCTCTTGCCAAGGAATTGGCCATTATCTCTTCTGAGTGTCCTTGACCCTGACTGCCCCTCAAGGGGTCCTCCTTCCTTAACACCATGAATTTCTGTCTAGCTAGTCTTCCTCATATCATCTGCAATTGATATATTTAACTATGTACCTGTTGAAGGGGTTCAGAGTATGCCACCCTAAAATATGCCACTTTAAAAATTAGTTATGTATTTACCTATGTTCTATTTATATATATAGTTAATTTATATTTATGTGTTTATATATATTTCCCTTGCCAGAGTTTGCCACCCCTAAAAACCTAAACCTCTTTTCTTTTGTCTTGTCACCTTTCTATAAAATTATTGTTCTTTGTTAAGATGCAATATAAGCCAAAGATGTAACCACCCCTTTGAGTTACTCATCTCTGAGTTCTCTGGTATGCATGATTGCTGTACGCATCAATATACTTGTTTGTTTTTCTCTTATTAGTCTGTTTTTACTCAGTCTAATTTCTAGGGTCCCAGCCAGTGAACCTAAGACAGGTAGAGAAAAAAGATTTTTTCCTCTCCTATAATTTTAAATATAAAATAGGGAGCTGAGGAAAATTGTTGAATAGAAATGTATTTGTCCTTTATACGTTTGTTTTGCATGATATTATATCAGTGCTTTGAAGATAAATTTTGCTCTTCAGGGTGGTGGAGAAAAAAAAAGTCTCTTGATTCATCCTTACTTTTTCCAAGTGAAAAGATTAGAAATTGACCTAAAAAAAAAAAAATGACTAAGAAGATAATGCTTCACTGCACCTGTCATTTTTTATGTAAGAAACAATTACTTAAAATAGAAATTCCCTCTCTGTATCAACTTTAGGTAAATGCCGGTTATTTAATCTGCCAATGAGCAAAGGCAATTAAATGGGATGTTCTCTGTTAATGAAACAATGGAGGTTTTTAGGTCATCTCAATTATTTATACTCAGATTTAACTTGCAGCTAGTGCATCACAGAAGATTAATAAGTATTAAATAAAGAAATACAGTGTCATGTTGTTACTCATGCTACATACTCCATGTCATTTTACCATTTATTAAATCAATCATATATACATGCAATGAATGTTGTGCTTATGACTTCATTATATACTCTGAAATATACAAATAGTTCTGCTTTATTTAATTATATTATAGACCCGAATGTGGTAATGACCAGAATAAAAGTAATTATTGTAAAATTTGTGTTAATAAATTTTGTGAAATGTTACTCATTTTCAACAAAATACCAGGAAGTTATGTAAAACTCCTGGTAAATGTATGTGTCTCTTGCTATTACAAAAGATCATGGAAAACAAGGAATTTTAATAAGAATTTGAAGAAAGAAAATGAAATCAAAGAAATACCAAATTGGGAAGAAGTCAGCAAAGTTTGAATATAATTTTTATACCAGTGAAGACTGAGATGTAACCAGAAAGACATTCACTATCTCTTGATTTTGTCAATTCCCTACATTCTGCAAAGAAAAAAAAGTATTGTCTTCATTACCAAATCCTGAGTTCCTGGTATCAAATCCTGAGTGTTGTGTACAACATACACACAATTAAAATCGATCAAAGAAAGTGTAATTAATTCATTATTTTGCTACTTTTTATACTTTATGTTTCAGTGCAATATGAGATAAAACCAACTTTTTCAAAATGTCTTTATTGATTAAAACGTGGCGAGTTAGTTTGATCCATTGCCTGGCAAAGCCTCATATTTATTTGCATTTCAATTGAATTGAAGAAAAATAGCTACAACTAATTAAGACAAGTAGACAGCAGCAAGGGAAGGCTTGCTGTTTTAGCAGTAAATAAAAGCCTGTCTGGTCATACTTTATATTTCCATGGTTCTAGTTTCATTGACTTTTCTAAAGTTAAATCATTATACAGTAACAGAATGATCACTTGTGCCCCCTTAGGGCACAAGCTAACTTCCAGCTGTAAAACATGTTTATGAAATATTTGTCTTTAAGATAATCAAATAATGAAAGAAATTATAAAATTTCTGGGCTGTGGTCTGTTGTTATAAAGAAATAATTTTTAGGAGAACATTAGCATTTAAACACACAAAGACTCACCTCTCTTACAAGCATTCTCCCATCGCTTGTAAAAGAAATTAGTATCTACTCTTCCAATCCACTACACTTTCACTATTTAATCAAAAGTGTTTTTTCTTTTAAGGTATTTTTCTAACAAATAATTGAGGCTATCCTAATTGCATTTTCCAAAAGATTAGATATCTTGATAATAAAGTGAAAGTAGGTAAATAAAAAGCTCTCCAGAATGTACTTGGGGAAATGAGAGGGCTTACTGATTAGAATACACATGTGATATGATTAAAACCAATTAACATCCATTTATTCAATCAGGCAGTCACTCCTTCATTATGAACACGTACTTTGCACCAGACACTGAACTAGGTACAGGCATTTCAAGGATGACAAGATCTAGTTCCCTCGTCAAAAGAGCTTACAGTCTGTTGGGAAAGGATGCAAAAGCAAACAAAAGCACCAGAGTTAAGTTCAGGACATGGAGTTATACATGAAGTGCATAAATAACAGGCCACACATATAAAATGTCTGGAGGACTCAGCAAATTCTCCAGAAATGTAATAGGTGACCTGAAAATTAGAGTATGAGTAGGAACATGCCATGCTTTCAAATAGTGGTAGATGGTTCAGACAATAAGAACATCCTGTGCTGAAATGGGTGAAGAGTGATAAGTGACAGATTGCTATGTGGAACAGGGAGCAGACAAGGACGCTGGACAAGGAGGCAGGAGTCAGATCACAGAAGGCACTGCGGGCTTGCCAAATGAGCTCAAACTTTACCTACTAAATGATGTGGAGCCATGAGCCAAGTTCTGGAAAGATCACACTAGAAAGAAGGTGGATGTAGGAGAGAGATGTTAGGAGTGTGACTTTAGTGAAGAGACTATTGCAATAGCCAGGGGAGGGACCACTGGGTTCTAACTAAGGTGCATCTCTGGGCGTGGAAAGAAGAATGTAGTTAAGAAAGATAGTGATATGGTAGAATTGGCAGTGTTTGATGACTGTTCAGAAGAAAGGAAGTGGAGATAGCAGTCGGTATCCAGAGTTTAAATTTCTCACTCTCTCTCTTTTTTTTTTTTTTTTGACCGGTAAGGGGATCGTAACCCTTGGCACGGTGTGGTCTGCACCACGCTCAGCCAGTGAGCAAACCGGCCATCCCTATATAGGATCCGAACCCGCGGCCTCAGTGCTACCAGCGCTGCACCCTCCCGAGTGAGCCACGGGGCAAGCTCAGAGTTTAAATTTCTAAAACAGCAATCTTCCTACAGCAACCGAAATGTTGTAGCCATCGAATACAGTTATTATTGATTTGTGTAATAAATTTATACTATCAAGGAACATGTATGGTATTATATATCAGCACAAGATAAAATGATATTGATAAACATTAAGATACTGGATAGATTACAGGTACATTAGTATTAATATACATGGGTATATTGGGATCACTGAGAGGGATTTCTGGGATATTGCTAGACTGCTTAAAATTTACCCTGAGGTAAATTTTGATTTGGTCTCCTGAGTTGAAATTGCTGTAAACTCAGTATATCAATTATAAGTATAACCATCATCAAACTCTGATGGGTGAAATGTCATCTGATTATGCAGTAAAGGACAGTGATAATGCTCACAGGAAGGAACTTTCACACCTCCAGGAGCATAAAAAATGTGACTCTTTAATAGAGAATGCACAGTAGATAAAGGGTTTATAACAAGGGCTCATGTCCAGAAAGTTTAGAGCACTAACTGCATGACAGTGTGTGAGAACAGAGGAAAGTGGAAGAAAGGTGATATCACGAGTAAAAGCAAAAAAACACTCAAGTGTGAAGGAAGAAAGTTGAGCGTCCTTTCATCCTTCCTCCCTATTAGATTGGGCTCGGATGTACTGTGTGAGTTAGTTCTTTGGTTAGGTTTATACCTAGTAAAGGTGAAAATTCTCCTGAGCTGCTAATATCGACATCCTTGATATAATGACCCCAGACCACAGAAGAAACTATAACTGCAGGGTAAGTAGTTTGCCTTCAGTTGTCATTCAGCTGATAAACAGTTATCCCAGGGGTCAATTAAGATGCTGACTCAACCAGAAAAACTCTTATGAATCCAATTCATTGTATGCTTTTCTAAATCAAACACGTGAAAGTCTGAGCACGATGATCCTACATAGTGGCAAATAACTATGATACTGAAAATAATAGGTCTTGCTCCACAAACACTAGGGACTTTGCTGATAATCCCATCTCTTTATGGAACCATAGGGGGAAAAAAGAACAAGATATATGAACACTAAGATTTCATGAATTGACTGAAGGAATGTTGCCAAATGCCACAATGCCAGACTTTAATTCTTTTCTCTTCCAACTAAAATCTTTTTAATTTCCTGACTCTATTCATGATAGAAATAGCCCATTAATCTCTTTTCCTAAACATTTAATGACTTGTGAAAATGCTTACAATATAATTTTGAAAGAAAAGAAAATAAAAAATACTACACAAGGCATAAATATACTGATATTTTAATACAGATTTCATATTGGTTTTACTTTTATAATAATCATATACTGTTTTATAAGTAAGAATTAATATTATAAAATTAAAAGATTTTAAAATATGTTAATTTTCCAAAATTTCCAAAACAATAATTATTCTGCATCCATTCTGGAAGAAACCTTTATTTTAATGACAAACTTCATGCCTATTTCCAAAACACTTTGTGCTTCATGTTGTATTTATAAACATAAAAAATAAATAGTCAGTATACATTTTTAGATAACCAATATTATTCAAAAAGTGCTCATACAAGTAAACCTATCTTCAGCGCACTTATTTTAAAAATGTTCTCATGTAAGTTTTCTAGTAAAATTTTCACATTTTTCACTAACTTTAAGATGCCCCTTGAAAAGCATTTAAGGTCTATATCACAGGGAATAGTGTTGCATTGTATATTTTCTTAAGATTTCAAATCCATGATCTACATACAATGCCCAGAATTATCAATAAATAAACTAATTTTCTCATCACTCTATTTTTATTCTATCGTTTTTCCACTTCCACAAATCACCTGTGAGATCAAAAGGGCAGAACAGAGGGGGAATGGGCTCATGGATGGAAAGATAGAACCCAAACCTATATCCCTCCTAACACCCTGTTTCCTTTCCCATCTTCTGCAGGTTAATTCCCTCCCAGAGCCTCTAACTCCCTGGATAAGAAATTAATACACTTTCCCTTGCATTTATCTGTCTTTCAACAGTCTACATAAGTTACTACAAGTGAGGAAGTACTTCATTTCAGGAGATGACACATAGAGTCATACAGGGACTCCTACAGAGACACAGAGTGATTCTGAATAATAACTGGTAAGATATCTACCAAGAAATTAAAGAATTTTAGAGAGGTAGAAAGAATATATGAAAAAATATACACATGATTATAACAATTTAAAGGATAATATACATTTTAATTAAAAAATAATTGTCTTAAATTACAAAAGTTTGATTCACCATCTTCACACTGGTAGTAAAATATAATATTCATAACTTTTTTCTAGGTTGTATTTTATTTTAAATCTGACTCTACTTTGGAAAAACAGTTTGAGTTTTCAGTTTTGTAGTTATTTTCCTCCCAATAAAGTTTCTCAAATATATTTTAGGTTAAGACCTAAAATAGCTCTAGTTCACTAGAGCTAGTGAACTATTTCTTTATACGTAAAAGAACAAAATTCCCCTTATATTATTTTATTGAATAAATTGATGTGAATATAAGAAATTTTCAAATTCTATTAAATCATTTTTCCCACTAAAAAAAAAAACAAATGTCTTTTTTTTTTCCCTGTCAGGAATTTGCTGCCTTAAGGGTAATAATTTTTTCTTCAGTCTATGAAGACACTCAAGTTGTATTGCTAAATCTTTTTTTTAAGTTAAAAAAAAAATCAAGTTTTCTCTTTATTTTTCTACAACATCAAAAGCATAATTTGAAGTCTCACTGAAACAATTAATGGAAAATTATGATTATATTAGAAAAAGCTTTTCCACATGTAAGGATAGAGGATGTTTATGTTTACAAAGTTTCCTCTTAGACTAATACTCATGAAGAACAGGTGGTAATGATCTATGAAATGTAATCATTGCTCAAGTGTTAAGCTATTTCCTAAATAGTGATAATCTGGTCTGTATTAAATAAATTTAAGGAGAATACATCAGGTACTCATAATTTGTTTAAATAGTAAGATATAAACCTACCTGGTCCTATGATAGCCACTAGCTACATTTGGCTACCAAGCAAATGTGACTGAAATGAGACTAGTCTGAATATATGTGGTGTCAAATACACACCAACTTTCAAAGACTTAGTAGGAAAAAAAAAAGAATGCAAAATATCTCAGTCATGATTTTTATATTGATTTCCTGCTTAGAGAATATTTTTGATATAGTGGCTTAATACTACACATTAATAATGATTTTTACCAGTCTTTTGGAGGTTATGGTTTTAACACAGCTATTACAAAATTTAAAATTACTGTGTTTCTTGCATTCCATTTTTATTGGAAGCATTGGTATAAACATCTAAAGTTATACAAGAATGTACTCTTCTTTTACAGTTTATGCACGGATAGTTGCTAAGTTTCAACTAGGACTTGAAAATGACAAACGTGATTATTGATTAGTCTTGAGCTGTAAGAGTGAGTAAACTCAGAGGCGATTTTTGTTTGACATAAGTCATTCATATAACCAGATCTCAGAAATCATCATGATAAAGAGTAATCATATGTTGGTAGGTAAGATCAGAAGGATAACTATCAGATTAATGTCTTCCTTTCTGTCTCTCATTTGTCCTATGTTGGGCTACGCCCGGGCCGCCAGCCATTTTGGGAAAGTACCTCAGCCATTTTAAACTTGCTTCGGGCTGATTCTGGGAAACCGAAACCTAAGCGGAGAACTCAAAACTTAAAAGAACTAACTTCCGGGGTACGGTGACTCTGCACTTTTTTCCCGCCTGCCCTGTCCTCACCCCTCCTCCCGGGTAGCAGTGTGTCAACTCCCTATTGGATAAGAGCTCCCCCGCCCCTGGTACCTTATAAAAACCCCTGCTCGTAATAACTTCGTATAGCATACATTATACGAAGTTATCCTATACATGGCATTAATTAACTTTAGAGAAATCCCTACATGGTAGTATCCTAAAGATAGTTGTACAGTAGTCCCCCCTTATCTTCAATTTCCTTTTCCATGATTTAAGTTACCCGTGGTCAACCAGTCCAAAAATATTAAGATATTTTCAGAGAAAGAGAAAGAAAGATCACATTCATGTAACTTTCATTGCAATATATTGTTATAATTGTTCTATTTGATTATTAGTTACTGTGCCTAATTTACAAATTAAACTTTATCATAGGTTTTTATGTATAAGAAAAAACATAGTATATATAAGATTTGGTACTATCTGTGGTTTCAGACATCTACTACTGAAGGTCTTGTAATGTATCCCCTGATGATTATTACTGTAATGTCTTTGCAGATATTTGGATAAAAGTGTAATTTTGTCATATAAAATTGATTTAGAAATTGTGAATAAAATTGTTTGCAGTAGTAGCTCTGATGTCATGCCTTTACTACCAAACAATTAAGCTGAAGTTTGAACCCATAGGATTTAATAATTTATGTAATACTATTTAGAAACACACAAACTGATCTTTAAGTGGGTATTCATACCGTCATAAATCCATCCAGCAAACCTGAATCAGGTTTCGGAGGTGCCTGCAACCGTTCCATAGACCACTTTTCAATGATGGAAGAGACTTGGGTGTTTTCTGTATTTAGTATTCTGAACCCGGTCATATTAACACCACTGTATCTGTAGGGCTCTACATCAAGAGCAAAGAGGTCCTGAAAGACAAATTTATTTGTGTTATTATCAACAGAGTATATTCACAGTCATATATTATTGATGTTGTCACTTATCAATGCTTCCTTTAGGATACTTCACACTCTTGTGTCTCAAATGATGTAAACATCACAAATCACCAAGATTCAAACTGTCCTTATGCTTTGGCAATGAAAATATGTACACTTTGTATGTAAATAGGTATGTATATATTAATTATAATTCTACAAATGGAACAATAGCCTCTTCTATAACTTAAATTTAGATTTGCATACATTTTCTTTATGTTAAGGATAGTGTGCCCTTAAATTTTAGGCATTAATATTTTGCTTTAACTCACAGAGGTGTTTTTCCTATGCCATGCTTCCTTGACTGGTATTACGATTTTTTGGTTTTGTTTTGTCTGGATTTTTTTTATTTTGGTTTTTAAGAAAGCAGATTAAGCTTCTAACTAAAGAAAACTATATGAAAGACAGTGAGTTGTTTCACAAAGTAAGGGAAACAAGAATAATGTATTGATAAAGATATAGAGCTAAAAGTAAGTGAGTTTGATTCAAGTGAAGTAAGATTTTTATACACAATAAGGAAAAATTGTGTAGTGGATATATGAAAACACAATATAAAGGTAACATTCAATTTGCTAATTGCAAATTAAGGCATATTGACTTTTTAAAAATACAACTAAACAAGCAGAAACAGGATAGTAAATTTAGTTTACAGAAAGTGCACCTCAGTAAACCTGATTATTGAAAAGTTAATAGATTTGGGGGCTTTTCTAAAACACTGATTTCTCAGCAAATTAATTTTAAAACTCATTATGTCCTAAAAGTCCTCTAAAGCAATATAAAAATAAAACACATAATATTTTGCATTGATATCTGAAATGATATTATTTCAAAATCATCACCTTCTCACCCAAGAGTTATTAGTTTTCTCTGAAGATAATTCCTTCTAGGATTTACAAAAGAAAAATAAAGTGTAATTGTAAAGGTATCACTCATTATAATACTTCTCACTTAAAACCCACTTTTCATCCTCAAAAGTCATAATAATAACATTTAGAGCATTACATTTAAAAAAATTACTTACCAGTGTGGTAAAGATATAATGATAGTATTCTGTCATCATTCCCATAGCTAATGCCTAAAAAATAAAAAATAAATAAGTAAAAATAAAAATATTATTATTGAAGGTTCACATTACATGAAATGCTTTATGTCAATAAGACAAGTGGTAAAAACATAGTAAAACATGATAAAGAATCAACCTACAGTATTCATGTTACATCAGAACTTGGTTAAAACAAATCTTTTCCCAGTAGTTGAAGATTAGTGGTACTGAAGAAATTTCTGAGCCAATTCTCTTGATAGGAAAACTATTAGTTAAATGTTTGCAATTGCAAAGCTTATGGCTTTACACATTAAAGGAGGCATTAAATTTGACACAAAACCTGAAATTAGCACATCTTAGTTCTTTACATTTGTAGTGTCTTTACTGCAAATACTCTAATGAGGAACACCATTTTATTTTGATGAACAGTGTTACTCGATTACAAAAAAGTGCTGCAAAGCACAATGTCAACAGGCATTTTTTTTTAGCACTTTAGAGACATAGCTTCGGCATTCATAAAGAAAATGTAAATTACCACTATTATTCAAAAAATACAGATAATTAAAGAAATGATTTTGTTGTTATTAATAGAACAGTTACAAATTACTATATTTTATTTCACTCTTTTACAGTCCTCAATTTTAGACAATCAATCTTAAAAAAAGGACTTTTGGATTACAATGTTTAGGGATAAAAAGTATCTATGTTATTTTCTCCTCTGGAAATGGAAAATGCTTTTGGAATAGCTGTTTATCAATAAATAGTGGTTGGTGGGCTGGCTAGTTACCTCTGTTGGTGAGAGTGTGGTGTTGTAACACCAAGGTCAGGGTACAGGCCAGCCACCAAAACAAACAAAAAAACAAACAAAAAAAACAGTAGTTGGTGATGATAATTGAAAACAATGCTTTTTTGAGCTGAATGAAGAGCTCTTAGTAGCAAACAAGTATTCTCAGGTACATCTAATAGTTTTCCACAAACCATTAATAGCACAAACTCATTTACTAAGAAAATGCCCCAGCTACACCCTGTGTATTCTGTGTACAGAAAAGCACCATGCTCATAAGTTGGCACTAACCAATGAGGTAAAATAAATTTGTAGTTATGCAACATGAACTATTCAGTTAAGAAGGGACAGATATTTGTGAAAAAATTTAGAACATATAAAATGTGTAAAAGAATGGAGAAGAATTGTTTAATAAAAAGTGGCATTGGCATCAAAGAATTGAGTAGAGAAAGGGAATTTAGGAACCAAGTCAGCAAATAATATATATAGAACAGATAGTAATTATTTATATAATTACTAATAATGTTCTGATGAAGTTTTCATCTAAAGCAAAATAAAAGAAAATTTTCCTATTTAAATAAAAATTTACAAGATTATTTTTGAAGAAGGTATTCATTGTTCCTGGTGGATATGTGCAGGAGGTTTCCTATCTCCAGAACCACTCAATGACAGCTCAGTATTACTTCTGTCAATGGTTTTTATTTTATCAACTCAATAGGTATAGAAATAAAGATAATCGAAAGAAATAGTGATTCAGATGTATGACTATAAATAACACTTATATAATGCCTAAAATGTGTTAAGTGCTATTCTAAGCACATTGCATATTTAAGCCTCATAAAAACTCTATATAATAGGTTCTGTTATTATGTTTGTTTTACAGGTAAGGAAACTAGGACATAATAAGGATGAATAAATCACCCAACAAAGTGAGACAGAGAGTAGACATGGACTCCAGTTCTCTAACTCTTGGAATTTTAGACCATAATCTATATCATTTTATAAAATGGTATAGTTATCCAGCCCAAATGTCCATCATCTGATGAGTGGATAGGGAAACTGAGGTACATCTACACAATGGAATACTACTCTGCTATAAAAAAGAACAAAATACTACCATATGCAACAACATGGATGGACTTAGAGAAAATAATATTAATTGAAACAAGTCAGGCACAGAAAGAGAAATGCCACATGTTCTCACATATCTGTGGGAGCTAAAAATAAATAAATAAATAAACACACAAACAAATCAAGGTGGGGGGAGAGGACAGAACAACCACAAAAAATTCCTTGAACTCTTTAAGTCAAGTGAACAGATACTATGGGGTGGTGGAGAGGAATGGGTAAAGGGGCATGAAAATCAACTACAATGTATATTGAGAAGTAAAATAATAATAAAAAATTTCCAAAGATGTAAATCTATTTTAAAATCTATGCATTCTAAAATTTTTGCCTGTTTCCTCCTTGATCATTTGAAATTGTGGGCAACTCAGTCTAGTGCTTGAAAATGCTTTGGTGGCAGGGATGGGAGGGAGTTGAGAAGATTGCTGGGAAGAGGTGGTTTTCTTCTGCTGTGGGTATCGTACACTGGCCACAGGCTTATCCCTGAGAAAGATCTATAAGAGATAACTAGGGTCTGTTTGTCATTTTCATTGACCTTCTCTCAGCCTTTGATTTTGAATACAAGAATCAGTTATGTGCTATGATGTATGATCAAGAAAAAGCTAGAAATAAAAATAGAAGATAACTATTTTTTTATAAAAATCTATATTATTAAGCTTACTCACAAAAAATGAACAACAGGAATACTCTTGAAGGCTTAGTTAATAATTTCCAGTTGTATTAAAAAAAAAACAACAAAAAAAACTTGTTCTGGACCTTCCTATAATATATGTCTTGCTACTACTTTTGAATGAATTGTACGTAAAAAGAATAAAATCATCTTGTTGCTTACAAGTAATATGAGTGGACTCAATAGAAAATTAGTTGTGTTATATCATCTCTCTTAGAAAGAAATGCCACCAATTAACTTTTCTAAAATCAAAATATTATTAGAAATCCCTAACATTAAGCTGGTGTCATGTAAACAATACTGTATGGCAAATTAGCTCATGCAGTTATCTAGGCATATAAATTACGACCAGTTTATCTTTCAGGTTAGATCCAGAAACTATATTGCTCAAGGTTAACAATGCAGGGGGCGGGGGGACGGGGGGGGCGACTCTATCGATATTTCTTAATTTTTTTTGTTTTATTTTCCTTCTTGCTCTGTAGGAGTTTATTTGCATCTGCCTTTACAATTTTTTCAGGCTAAAAGTTTTTATTTCACACTCTCTGATCTAGACTTTGAAGTTCTTGATTATTATTTTTCCTCTGTGATAGAATGTCCTTGAGAGGTTTCACTTCACAGCATCATGGCTCTGCCTAGGGCATTCTCTTTGACAAATCTGGATGGGAGTAAATCATCTGCTCTGGAGGCATATACACCAATTAGTGCACTCAACTTGCCTCGGAAGAAATCTATTCAGCCCCAAGCACCACTCACATTTAATGCTTTCAGGCAGGAAAAGTATAAAATCATTGCTAAATATTTAGTAAAAGCTCAGCTAGTTTAAATAAATAAGTTAAATAAATCAAATAAACAAACAAATAAGACTAACCTGATTAAAGCTATCTCCTTTTTTTGTATACTCCTAATATTCATTCTCAGATGAAGCTATACTAGCTATTTCTGGTCTTCAACTTCTATTACCTGTTTTTGGGGTTCCAACATTAGCCAATGTGGGGAAATCTCACAAAAATGTCAGAAATCACAAAATAGGTCCTGATTAAATGGACTGCCGCATTTACTAGAAGAAAGCTATTTGCTTTCTTCTTGAATTGGTTTCTAGAGTAAATGAAATCTAAATGTGAGACAAATGCTCTCTGAGACCATAATATATGTGGTCTGCCACTGTTACAGGACCTCAGAGCATGCATTCTGTATCATACTGTCATTCTGACTTCATCTGAACTTTCATATTCTCATTTTACCTTTGCTCTAATTTTTCATCTACTGAACTTATGTAATTTTTTTCTGCTGTATAAATTCAAATATGATCTTAGTTCTGTTTTCATTTTGCAGACAGAGCAAGTTATGCATAAAAAAGTATAAAATAATTGATATACCCAGTAGAAGGCAGAATGCAAATTCTATCAAAGGTGATGAGTATTCTTACCTTCCAGACAGCAAAATAAGTCAAAGTTAGTTCTTTAGAGAAAAGACAACTGATTATTTACATACTTGTGAGAAGCCTAGAGAAAGCAGACCAAAGCTCTGTCACTGAAATAGTAGAGTGCTACTCACTCCAGGAGTAAAGGAAAGGTCTCCTGTCCAAATCTGCGAACTCTAAATGTGATCAACAATTGCTTGGGATTTATATGAAAAATAAAGTTTGACTCTAGATTTCAGTGGTTACATTATTGCATCACTTTATTCATTACCAAAAAAAAAAAAAGAAAAAGAAAAACCCAAACAAAAAGTTCCATATGCTTTATTGCCCAAATGTATAACTAGAACAATTTCCTAAACCAATTAAATATTTTACTGTGGTGAATCCAACATTCATATTGGAATATTGGACAAACATCTGCTTAATAAACTAATAACGTTATAACAGGCATTTACTGTTGGTAGTTATATTTAGTGGGTTCCAGTTTGACATCTGAATTTGTATAACCTTCCAGTAGATCTACTTTATCCTATACATGAGAGGTTTCAAAACAGTTGACTAATTCCAAGCCACTGTGGTGTCAGCTCTGTGTACATAAAAGAGCTTAAAAAAAAAATCTAAAGATTTGAGTTCAAATCCAGTCTCTGTAAATGTAAATGTATGGCCTTGTACTAGACATTTAATCTCCAACTTCATTTCCCTCATCTGTAAGATATGGACTAATAATAATTCCTGTTTCCCAATTTGCTGTTAAGTCTGAACAGTGCTCAGGCAACATTAAGGGCTTTTACTACTGCAAATTGTTAGTTTCATTGATATTTCTAGGGAGACAATGCTTGATTCTGGAATGAATACAGTCAGCCCACCTCATCCCCAGGTTGTGCATCTGAGGATTCAACTAACCACAGATGAAAACATTTGGGGGAAAAAACAACAACAACAACAATAAAACATAACAACTAACAATAAAAAAAAAGTACAACTACTTTTTACATAGCATTTACATTTCATTAGGTATTATAAGTAATCTAAAGATAACCTAAAGTATACTGGAGGGTGTGTGTAATTTATATGGTGGTTTTGGTATCTGAGGAGAAACTGGAACCAGTTCCCCACGGATACTGAGGGACTACTTAACTTGTTAACATCACTAAGTGGGACATGAGTCTCTGCTATTTTCTTGCCACTGAAAATTGGTCAAGTTGCTGAGTCATTATGAGACTCAGTTTCTTTGTAAAGCGGAGATAGTCCCTATCTCTTTCAGCTGTGCTGATGATAAAATAAGATCAAATATGTGAGGCATCTCATAGTAGATACCTTTTTAAATAGTAACCTATTTAATCTTTTTCCTACTAGTTAACTGCAATGGATGAAATGCTTAATCACTGACTCAATTTCTTTCCTCATTACAATATAAAATGGAAACATTTATCTCATTAATCAACAATCTCGTTAACAAACAGTATTGCAGCCATTTGAAAATACCTCAAAACTTCAATCTGTTTTAAATATCATCAATCTTTACATTACTTTTCTTTTAAGACAATTAATTTAAAAGCAATTGTCAGACTTTCTATCATAAAATTACATAAAGGTGAATTCTCCAATGTTTTTCATTGACTGTGTAACAACACTTTGATATATTTTTTTAAAGAGCATAGTTTAAGTGCAGGTTTATAAAAGAAGCTAAGAATTTAAGTAATTTAAAGATTACCTGTTTTAAAATGCCTGCTGCCATTTCATGGCTACAGTCAAAGATCACATGGAACTCTTTGCCTCTTTTCATTTCTTTCAGTAAGGGTTTTGAATCCTTCGTGTCAGCAGGTAGTTGACGGATTTTAAGTCGAAGGTTGTACCTTGATGGAGCTTTGATGAGCTCTTGCAAACGAATGAGACCTTTAATTAAAAAAGGGAAAAAGAATATTAGAGATAAGACAGAGTAGGCCACAAAATCACCAAATTTACTCATTGTGATGCATAATTTTTTTTGACAATGTGTAAATGCATTTCATGGTGCAACCATTAAAATTCCTATTTGGACAGAGCTGCAGATCTTCAGTTATTTTTATTAAAACAATCACTTCCCAAATTCTTTAAGGTATTTTTTTTCAAATTATGAAAGAACACATAACTGTAATAAGTAAATATAAATAATTTAAATATATAAAAGTATACAGAGAAAAATAGTCTCCCTCCATTCCCCAATTCTACCCTCCAGTGGGTTGTCACTGTTGACAGCTTGGAATTTTGTCCTTCCATAACACTTTCTGTGCATTTACATATATACACATATAGTCTCATTTTGTTTTGTATTTTACATTAATAGCTGTTTTGTGACAATGTTTTAGTGGTCCTTGCAAGTCAGTGATTATTGTTCTAGTTTGTCCTTAATGAACACCACATTTTATGGTGCACATAATTTATGTAACTATTCCCTGTTATTAGAAACTCTGGTTATTTCTTTTTTGTCTTTGTTTACAAGTAGTGTTTCATGAATAACCTGCACACACAATTTGGTGCATATGTAAGAGTGAAATAACTAAGGAATATTAAAGGATGGTTAGGAGTTGACCAAGAAAATAAAAGAAGGATGGATATTTGGAGCTGAGAGGGATGGCATTATGAAAGTGAGTGGACAAGAATACATAGTCACGTGGAGAACTGAAAGTCGTTGGATTTGACTGGAGCTTAGAATCAGAGTAGGCTAGGGATACAGGGGAGAAATGAAGCTGGTGAGATCACAACTTTAATTTATTGAGTGGGTTTTATGCACCATGTACTTTACCTGTGTTTTGTTAATTTTTAAATTAATAAACTTTACTAATTAAATTAAAAAATACAATAAAATAAAATAGGCTCTAAATAGTGTGGGCTATAATTAATTACATTAAGAAATAGAACTAATATTTGCATTGTTTTCTAGGTAGAACATTAACTTTAGAAGTAACTATAACTGCAGACATTAGTAAAGCAAAAATTCTCCTAGAGAAGTAGACCCTGATTATGTTGCAAAATATATCAAATTAATGGATACATTTTCAATAGGTCATAAAATTGTGATGCACTTTAAAATAACAGATACAAATTACTGAATTTATTTATTTCTGCAACTCTCAAGTAATAAAGCCCATATAAAAATTGATATAAAAGACCCCTTATAAAAGTGTGTGAAAACAAAAAGGATCATCCAATTCCATTGCAATTTGGACCAAATTAAGCAATTTCCTTTTCTCCTCTTACTCTTCCTTTTCTTTTTTTTTTTCTTTGCATCTCATCTCTACATATTTATCTCTATTTCTGCCTTCCTTGAAAAACTACCTTCCTTGAAAAACTACCTTCATACTGTCAAATACTAGTATGACAAACAATAATAAAGCAGAACATCTGGAAGTAATCTGAAACTGTCTCTTTCTCTACCTTTGTAAATGTACATATCTTACTAAACTCTATTTGGAAGCAGTAATAAAATTACTGGCATGAAAAATATACAGTGTACTAAAATAACATATGAGATCTTGAAAATAAAAATCTAGGATTTTTTACTAGCCCATTACAATGCCCTCCTAAAATAAAATAAAATAAAATACCGACAAATAAATCTAACAAAGGAGGTGAAATATCCTTACAATGAGAACTACAAATTGCTGTTGAAAGAAACTAAAGAAGACATAAAAAGAAGGAAAGACATCCCATGCTCTTGGATTAGAAGAATTAACATTATGAAAATGTCCATACTACCAAAAGCAATCTACAGATTCAATACAATCCCCATGAAAATACCAATGACATTCTTAACAGAAATAGAAAAACAATCCTAACATTCATATGGAACAACAAAAGATCCTGAAGAGCCAAAGCAGTACTGAACAAAACTAACTAACTAACTAAATAAAGCTGGAAGCATAACACTACCTCACTTCAAATTATACTGCAATGCTATAGTAACCAAAACAGCATGGTACTAGCATAAAAATAGACACTCAGACCAATGGAACAGAATAGACAACACAGAAATCAATCCACAAACGTACAGCCAATTGATCTTTGAAAAAGGTACCAAGAACATACATTGGGGAAAAGAGTCCCTTTTCAATAAATGGTACTGGGAAAACTGGAGATCCACATATAGAAGAATTAAAGTAGACCTGTACCTGTCATCATGTACCAAAGTCAACTTGAAAAGGATTAAAGACTTAAATATAAGACCTGAAACTATAAAACTCCTAAAAGAACTTATAGGGGGAACACTTCAGGAAATAGAACTGGGCAAAGACTTTATGAATGTGACCTCCAAAGCATAGTCAACAAAAGGAAAAATCAACAAATGAGATTATATAAAACTAAAAATCTACTGTACAGACAAAGAAAAAATTAAGAGTGAAAATACAACATACAGAATGGGAAAAAAGTATTTGCAAACTGCATCTGACAAGGGATTACTATCAAGAATATGCAAGAAACTCAAACAAATTCATAGTGAAAAAACATTAACGAGTAAAAAAATAAGCAAAGAAGCTGAATAGGCATTTCTCAAAGGAAGATATGCTAATGGCCAACAGATGAATTAAAAAATGCTCAGTATCACCAGTCATCAGGAAAATGCAACTCAAACCCACACTGAGATATCATCTCACCCCAGTTAGACTGGTCATTATCAAAAAGACAGGATGGTCATTATCAAAAAGACAAATGCTGGTGAGGATGCAGAGAAAGGGGAACCATCCTACACTGTTGGTTGGATTGAAAATTCATATAGCCACTATGGAAAATAGTCTGGAAGTTTCTCAAGCAACTATACATAGGATGACAATATGATCCAGCAATCTCACTACCCAAAGGAACAGAAATAATCATGTTGAAGGTACACTAGCACTCCCATATTTATTGCAGGTCTATTTACAAAAGCCATGAATTGGAGCCAACCTAAATTTCAATCAATGGATGATTGAATAAGGAAAATGAGGCATATATACACAATGGAATAATACTAGCCATAAAAAAGAATGAAATTCTTCCATTTGAAGCAACATGGATGAGCTTAGAGAAAATTATGTTAAGTGAAATAAGCTAGGTACAAAAAGAGAAATGCCACATGTCCTTACTCATAATTGGGAACTAAAATAAATAAATAAATAAATAAATAAATATATATATATATAAATAATAAATAATAAAATAATAAAAATAAGTAAAAAATAAACAAAATAAAAAACCAAAGATAATAGAATCACAATAATTCTATTAAAGTTACATCAATTGTATAGTATAATACTATTATCCCATTTTGTTTTACGAATTTAAATATTTACTAACTATAGTAAAATAAATACTATATAATTAATTGATATTAAATGTTCCCATTAAACATATTAATGTTTAATTCCAGGGAATTAACATGTGTTTAATGAGTACAGGTGTTAACACTGAGTTGCACAAAGGTGAAAATAAATATTTGAACTTGTAACACGTGCTTAACCATAGTGCAGTTTAACACTGACCTATGATATTCTCTAAAACACATATAGAAAATTATGCATTTTTTTTTCACATGGGAATTCTCTGCCAGTAAATTAAAATAAATTTTCAAAGTTAGTAATATTGTTTAGCTACTTTTTTTTATAAATAAAGCAGAATATTGTTGCAGTAATACTGTGGTTCCCAAACTTTGGAAGATATGACAGTGCTCTGCGGAGCTGGTTACAGTCTAAACTGATTCAGAATATTCGAGGCATATAGTACACAGGTATGTACTTTTTTTTTAGAGCTTTCGCGTTTATTTATGTATTATGTCACCCTTTAAAGTTTCTATTTTTGAATATGTTTTATAATGAAAAACAAGTATGTGAAATAATACATGTAAATAGTTTATATGTAAATCAGTATGCACATATTGAACGTACTTGCTCAAAATTTTTTTCTGATGGGATGTGTAATTTATTTATTTATTACTATTTTTATTTTTTAAAGAAAAAGTAATTTTATTAAGATTTTTTTTACATTTTAGGATGTTGTTGTGGAGCAGTAGGGAGGGAGGGGGAGAGGGAAAAGGGGAAGGAAATGGGATGGAAGAAGGAGGAAGGAGAAGGGGTAGCACTGAGACATGTGGCACCACTGTTATTCCCACAGGGGAGACCAGAGGGTTTCCAGCGGTGGCTTGGTCATTGGCAGGCTGGGTGCAGATGTCAGGGGTGTGTGGCTTGGCATCCCAGCTCAGGAACCTGGGGCCCTTCTTGCTGCGGCTTGGTGGTCATCGCTGGGCTGGTTGCACATGTCGGGTGGGTGTGGCCAAGGCCCTTGGCTCCCCACTGCCCCATCTTGAGAGTGCCCAGGGCACTTCCTATGGTGGCTTGGTGATCATCGATGCGCTGGCTGTGCATGTCAGGGGGGCATGGAAGAGGCCCAAAGCCCCCTGCTGCCCTGGCTTAAGAGAGCCTGGGGTGCTTCCTGTGCCAGCTCAGTGGTTGTTGCTGGCCTGGTTTCAGGTGTTGGAGGTGTGCGGCCAAGTCCCCAAATCCCCCACTACCCCAGCTTGGGAGAGCCCAGGGCGCTTCCTGTGGCAGCTTGGTGTTGGTGCTGGGGTGGTTGTGTGTGTCTGGGGGGTGTGGCCAAGGCCCTTATCCCCCACTCTCAGGACTGGTTGTGGGTATCAGGGGGCATTGCTGAGGCCCTCAGCACTTTCCCCTTTCTGGCTTGGTAGCCCAGGGTTCTTCTGGTCCTTCTAGGTGTTATAGGTGTTCTTTGGTGAAAGGAGATCTTTACTAGTTAATATCAAACTTTGTCTCTGGTTGTAGGTACTTTGTTTTTTCTTTCAGTCCTGTGTTGGATTATTTGCTGCTCCCAGCACTTAAACACTGCTCTGGAACTTTGTTGTCCTTTGCTTACTTCTAAAATGGGGGAACTTCCTGTGGTGACCAGTTCTTGAGTTGTGTGCTTCAGCTAAATTGCTGCTTTCCTTCTGATTCCCTAGAAAAGCTTTTTGTGCAGTTCAGGTTTAATGGTTGACTTTATAGGTACTTCCAGGTCTAGTGAAATTCAGTGCACCTGGGTTGTATAAAAACTCTGGTCTGGGCCTGAGTCTTTTCAGCAAACTGCACCCCATGCAATTCTATATTCCTGACCAGTCTCCTCTGAGTGGTCTTATGCTGATTGGGGTGCAAATCAGCTGTACTTGCTGTGCCCCAGTGTTCTCCTGGTGGGCCCATCTCCCCCGCCACCTCTGCTGCAAACACTTCTGATGGGACGGGCCATCCACTGGTCCTTTGCAATGAATCACTGGCCTCTGAGTGGCTCCTTTTATTCAGTTGTTGTGGCTCCTTGTTCCTATGTGGATCCATGGGAACTCTATTAGTGGTCTTGCTGGCCTGGGGGCCCCTCAGGCTCTCTTCTCCCCTGCCGCCACCAATCAACTTCATCTGAAGGGCACAGCTGCGGCTTTTGCCAGCTCCTGCTCCATGCACTCAGCAGCTTTGGCCTGGAAGTGATAGGGGTTCAAAGTGGTCAGAGTGGTGTTTTCTTTCTCTCATCCTGGCTTCTCCCGTCTTCATGCACTCCATAGGTCTCTCCTCTTCTTCCCTTGAGCTCTAGCAACTCCATCTTGGCTGTCGTTGCTTTTTTATAGTAGTAAATTGGTTGATTTGTGGGAGAGAGTGATGCTGGGGACCGTCTATTCTGCCATCTTGACCAGAAGTTGCATGTGCATTTTTAACAATCTTCCTCCAGTTGTTTTCCCGGTTGTGAAAGAATGATGCTGGTATCCTAAGTAGGCCTAGTTTCAGGTAAAGGTCATGTGAGAGCCACTCTTTGAACCACTTTGGCATAGCACTCATATAAGTTAGGAAGTATATTATACTAACTAATAGCAAAAGAATATAAAAAAATTAATTCTTTTTTTTTTTTCTTTAAATTTTTATTTTGTCGATATACAATGTGGTTGATTATTATGGCCCATCACCGAAACCTCCCTCCCTCCTCCCTCTCCCCCCTCCCACCCAACAATGTCCTTTCCATTTGCTTGTTGTAACAACTTCTAAGAATGATTCCTGACTTCATAAAGAAAAGTGAGTCAGAAAATCATAAATACAACAGACTGTAGACATAAGAGTAAAAACAAAAGACACCATTCATTTGCTCATGCATCAAACAAATACACATTAAATTCCTACTACAGGTCAGGCATTGTTTTAGATATTGGAGATACAATGAAAGATAAAACAGAAAAAGTTCCTATCCACACAACACTAAAAGTATACAGGAAGACTAAGGTTATTAAACAAGCAACTACAAATGAAGGATGGCAAATATTTTGGTGGGGAAAGTACAGATTGTTGATGAAGCATAAAGCAGTATTACCTAACTCAAAATGGGAGGGAAATTATCCCAAAGGAGATGACATCTAAATTAAAACATGAATAAAAAGAGAAAGAGTGGAAGGAACAGATAGAAGAAACAGTTTTTACATGCTCACATGGAAGTGAGAGAGCATGGGCAAAGAATTAAAGAATTGATGACAAGTTCAACTGCAGAGGCAGGCATGGGACTTCTTCTGAAGCCCTTGTAAATTACTTTAAAGAGCTGGGGCTTTAAGTTAGGAGTTGTGGAAAGTGCCCACTTGGAATCTGTACTTCAAAAGAATCATACATTATGAAGGACAGTTCAGAGGAGCTAAAACTAGGGAACAAAAGAATTGAAACATAGTTGTAATAATGCAGAAAGGTAAGATGTGTATGCAGGCAAGATAGCAGGAAGAGAAAGAAGTGGATGGAGCAGAGAGATATTTATGAGTAAGGACTGAGAGAACTTGGACAGAAAGAGAGCTAAGTCAGGGAATTTCTCAAATTCCTGGCTTGGGCAACTTGATGGAATGGGTGCTTTCACTGAGTGTAAGATCATGAGAGGAACATGTAAATTGAGTCAAAATGAGGGAAGCAATCGGCCATGTCAAGGGTTGCTAATAGACAAAGAAATATCAGTAAACACTTTTTAAAAGTGTTTATTGAAATTAACAGCATCATTGCTGGTTCAGGCAAGGACAATTTCAGTAGGGCAGAGGGAGTAGATTGTTGTGCCATCAGTGGGAGGAAAGTAAAATATAGACCCCCTCAAAATCATCTTCTTGTGTTTCCATGATGTAGCTTAGTATCCACCTTCACCATATCTAATACTCTTGCAGGAAAGTATCAGCCCCTCCCTAACCCATCATCAGGAACAGATCCATGGGACATCATAGTTTCCATGTCTATTAAACAAGAGTTTTATCTAGATCAGCAGTTTTCAAAGTGTGCTCCACAGACCCCTATATCCTTTCAGGAGAGTCCCTGAGGCCCAATTATTTTTATAATAACACAAGAAGTTATTTGTTTTTTTTAACTTGCATTCTCTCACACACACACAAGCAATGGTGTGTTTCAGGGGTTACAGGACATGTGATTGAATGAAGAAGGAGATATAAAAATCCATTAAATCCATTAAACCAAATATTGAAGAAATTTATGAGAATGTAAAACAATGCCGCTCTTCTCACTAAATATTTTGTTCTCAAACAAGGTACTTTTCATAAAAAATATGCTATTTATGTAAATAGGTAATGGGCTTATTATTATTATTAAATAACGAATCATAAATATTTTTTAAATGTTTAAATTGTATTGCTAATATGTTAAGCATCAATAAATATAGTACATATTACAAATGCTTTTAGAGATCCTCAATAATTATTAAGAATATAAAGTGGTGCTCAAATGAAAATGTTTAAGAATTGCTAATATGGATTATCCCTAAACTTTTCCTATTCTAAATTTCTATTATTCTCATAAAATTATTTATATAAACAAAGACTGATAAAATACTAACCTTAGCTGAATAAAGAAAAGAAAGCTATGCTTGGCCTACTTACCTCACAAGGTTGCATGAGTCAAATACAAATTTGGGGGATTTAGTCTATTAGAGCCTGGGTGGTGGGTTTGAATCTCAATTCAAAAACCAGTGATCTGTGTAGCTTTGTGCAAGTCATTATGTTTCTCTTAGCTTTGATTTCTTCTTCTCTATAATGGTGTAAAATCATCTATGAACAAACATATAAAACACCATAAAAGAAATTGGCATTTATTAAACCCTCAATAAGTGGCAGTTTGTCATTGTTGTTATATTAGCTAGCCTGAGAAGAATATCATATTTTTAAACGTGTGTTGGTTATTATATCTGTTCTTGGAAGATATTAGACACTTAATTTGATAGAAAACCTGACATCCAGATCTAAAAGGACATCTTAAGACTTTAACTCATTACCAAAGGAAAAGGAGCTATATACTAAGTTACAAATTAGCCCAACAGTTTTAGATTGAAAAAGCTCAAAAATAGAAATTTTCTGAAGGGAAACATCCACAAGTAGTATTTGTTGAGTTCATCTGAAGTATAAATACTGCCAAGTACTTTCAAGTCTCTTAAGAGCTCATGTGGATAGTCCATTGAGCCATCAGGTACAATAAATATTTGCTTATTCTCTTCACACACATACATCCCTGCTGGCATTAATGTAACAGATTTCAGTTTGCCAGCTTCCCTGGGGAATGATATTGAAGAGCAGGGAAAAAAAAAAAAAAATTGCTGCTAGTAGGAGCTGCCACCTCTTACTTGAGAATTTGAATGAAATGTTGTCTTCATTCAGTCTTCATTCATTCATTCAATATATATTTTCTGCATATATATACTATGTGCGAGACACTGTTTAATGGATAAATATAGTGATGGGAATAATAGTATTTATTAAGTCTTCGACTGCATGAAATAAAGTTTGACTGACATTTTTTATACAAAAGTAGTTTCTATAGTACTTTTCACATTCAATGTTTTAAATAAAAATGGTTCAGCATTTCAATCAGAAAGAAGAAATCTAGAGAGCTGTTTGAGTAATAAAAAAATCATGATTTTTAAATTCTTGTTTTCTACCACTTCCTGCACCAGGTGCTTAGAGTCCTCTCTTGGGTTCCAAGCCTCCTTTGATATCCCATGATATTGTTTCTCATTTTCCATATTTCCATTCTTGAACTTTTGCCTTTCCTATTTCCTGACATTTAGATACAAATACCTGTCTGAATTCTATTAAGAACACCTTGGAAGAAAGGAAGAGGGTTGACAAAATGGAAGATGCATTGAAGACATCCAAAGAATGGATGTCTACCCATATATTTTATGTGGGATATTTGATGTCATCCCAGTCATCCTGAGGTCTAACTTACGTGGGGGAAGTTTTTAACCAAATAAAAAAGGGCAGTGGGGTGGTGGTGGGGCTTATGCAGCAGCAATGTCTTTTAATAAATATATTAGCTATTTATTTCCCTCTGTGGATATCTGTCCATCTTCCTACATCCCCCAATGTCTTCCCTTTGCAATTTATCATGTTCTAAAAATGCCAAGTTCAGAAACTATTTCCCCAATCAAACCCATCATACACAGCAAATATCCACACTTTGTAAAATGAACAAGTTGTTTTTTTTTTTTCTTTTTTAGGGAAAAAAAAAAGCCTCTGAAAATAATTGAGATGATTTATGAGTGGTCCCGTCCTATAGTCCTTTGGTCAAAATGGACAAATAAAAGAACAGAATAAAAGAGAAAAACCTATTTTGTTGAAAATGAAATAATTTGCAAACAGCAGTTTTCAAAAATATTGTTTACTTTAAAAAATTTGGCACTCAGTTAATTTATTTAATGACAGAGTAGAATTATAACTCCTTAAAACAGCCTTTTAATTAAAATGCCCCCTTTCTCCCTAATGTAATTAGTTGATGCAATGTTAATAAAAAGAAACAATCTGCACAGATGGGTTCCTGAAAATCTTTTAACAAAGAAGAGCACCACATTGCAATTATCCCCTTATTTTGGTAGATGAGTAACATTCTATTACCTCTAATTCCTTCACTGAGAGTACATTATTTTTTTTTTTTTAACCTTTTGCTACTTTCATTTATTTCAGCAGTAGCTGAAATAAAGGTTTATCTTTATCTTACAGGGACAGAGGTCTGAGTTGCTCTTTTCAGAAGCTGCCATCAATTTAGCTTCTAAGGAGAATCCAGAAGGAGCCATTTATGCACACTCCAGCTGGCACTCTCCTCTAAAGAGATCAATCACACTACCTCTCTGGCAGGCCCAGCCTTACCTCGCCTCAGGAAGGGAGTCCCAAGTTTCCTTCCATATCCAGGTATCCATTTTGACAGCCATACAAGCTAGAGCTTTGCCACCTGGCTTAATCATCAGGCCTATTTATCATTTCAGTAAATGTGGTCTTTGTGTAAGCATAGACTCCCCCCAAAATAATGCATTGTATAATAAACTATACAAAAATGACTCATCTGCATTCAAGATTTCTTTTCTTTTCTTTCTTTCTTTCTTTCTTTATTTTTTTAGTTAAGAAAAGACAATAAGTCATTGGAGCCCAGGAGTTATTTTTATTAGAATGTTTCATTTGGGATATAGAAGTGCTTTAAAGCAAACTAAATATATGCACACCAGTTATGGACTTTGCAATGTATTGTAATGCTTTAAAAATAGAGAAGGGAGCTAATTATAATAAAATTAAAAATGTTTTTGACAAGAGTGGTAGATTGGCATTGAAAAAAATTTTGTTTCCAAATTTTTACCAGCCATTCTTCTTCGGGGATGAGGTGAATTTGTTCAGTATAGAGAACACAGAAAATAAAGAAAAATTGGGGTTTAGAAAAATAAGAGAGAAGAGGAAGAGAAATGAGGAAACTTCCAAAGTATTTCTCACCTTCAAAAAAAGGAAACAAAGTAAAGCAAAGTAAAATTAGAGGGCTAGTCTCTTTGGAACATCTTCAATTCTTAACTCTAACCTTACGGAGATGGATTGCCTTCTCTCTTTTTAAAATTTTCTTTATTTTTAAAGTATGATACAGCCTAGTAAATTCAAGACTCAGAACATGTAAACACTTTAGCTTGATATAGTGGAAAGCAAGTGGCAAATGAGTTTCAAATTACATGTCAGGGTTAATCGACTGTCAGTGGCTGGGGCACTATATTCAGACCAGCTCTGTGTCTACAGGCATGTCTCAATATAGGGTTTGACCTAGGTGGTGAGATAGGCATGGTGGTATCATATCATGATCATCCCAGTATTAAAGTTTCCTCATTTTTTAGTGGAATCAAATCCTATCCATGATATTGTTTTATTGAAGACAAAGCCTTTCCATAATTCATAATAAAAAATAACACAGTACAGACGTGCAGACCATGTATTCTAAGCACTATGCTCACTCTTGGAGCCAAGATCCACACGATAACCCTGAACCATGATACATTCAAATAAGTAGAGTCTAAATAGTAATTCTGACCTTTACAGTCTCCCAAAAATGTTTTTAAAAGTGTATAAATTTAGAGTCAGAATCAATTCACTAAATTCTGTATTTTTTTCTCTTCTCAAAACCCCCAAATTCTGAAAGCTCACTTTGACACGTAACACACTTACATGTGTGCATACACACACACACACCTTCTCTGTTTCTAATTCCCTGGGAAATCTAATTTACCTCTGTTTTTACTTCTCCCCACAGGAGAATCTAGCCATGGTGTTTTTGTTTTTCTGTTCTGCTCCCATTTGTAAAGTCCATACCACAAATGCTCTGAGCACTGATCTAGCAAAACAGAAGCCTCTTAAGAAGGCCTACGTGGGGAAGTCACTAAGTGGCAGTATTAGGACAGCCTTAAGCAGGTAAGTCATGGAGAAAGGCTGAAACTCTTATATATCGCATCATATGATTCCAAATTTCAAAACAATGTAGTGGCATGGCAGTCTGTGTCAGGCAGAATTTGGGCTGAATCCTACCTCATTAAATTTTTCCAGAATAACTATAGACAAAGTATTTAAATTTTCTAAAATTTAGTTTTTTCTTCTGTAAAAATTTGATAGTAATAATTATTATAAAGAAAAAAATCAAATGAGCTAATGCACATAAATCACTTTGTACTGTACTTGGTACATACTCTTCTAACTGGTTTCTGATAACTACTTCTCCCTTGGAATCAAGATTTTGCTGGTATAAGTGTGCTTCAACAAAACCTGTTTGCTCCCCAAATCCTGCCTGCAATCCTGAGAGTGGTCTTTTTATCAAAATATTTATATTAAAACCATCTACGTGAATTCTCTTTCTTGCTAAGACCCTAACTATTACACCACCTATGTGCTGGTGATGCCCAAGTGTATGTTTCTTACCAGACCATTCCTCTGAACTCTAGACTCCTAAATTCACTTTCCCATTTGACATCCGTGTAGTAAAAAGTGAACCTTACCCAAAGATAGGACTGACCTTTGCCATTGGCTCCTGGAAGGTAATCACTAAACCTTTGGTATGTTCTGCCTTGTAAGAGTGTTTTTGTTTATCTGGGTGCCTTCGACCACAGAGCATAGTCTAACAGCAGTGACGGCTTTGAGCCATGTGGTATCAACTCAACCTCTGGTGGGGCTGGAGACTACAGGTCAGACAATCAGGTGGTCAGTCATGTCAGCATGATCAAGCCCCAATAAAAACTTTGAACACAGCAGCTCAGGTGAGTGTCCCTGGTGGACAAAACTCCATGCATACTGCACACAATGCCTGAAAAAGTTAGCACTGTTCACAGCCCACTGGGAAAGGACAACTGGAAGCTCTGAGTGTGGACCTCTTCTGGACTCTGCCCAAAGCATCTCTTCGCTTGCCTGATTTTAATCAGTATCTGTTTGCTGTTATAAATTGTAACAGCTTTCAGTGCATTCTGTGAATCATTCCAGCAAATTATCAAACATGAAGATGATTTGGGGGATTCCTGGGTGTCAGAAGTGAGGGTGGTCTTGGAGACCCTTGAACTTCCTAGTTGGTGTTAGAAGTGAGAGTCATCTTGGGGAATCTGAATAACACTCCATCTGTACTTTAATGTCTAGTAGATACTACACAGTATTCTAAAATTGGCCCTTCATCTCTGTATTCTCCAAAGCTGTTCCTCCCTCAGTCATCCTTACCTAGGCTAATGGCAACTTTTATCTTTCCAGTTATTTAAGTCAAAAACATTGGTGACTCTTTCTGGCATATCCCACATCTAACTTTTTTAGCAAAATCTGTCAGATCTTTTTTCAAAATATGCCTAGAAAATGAGCTACTCTTACCACTTCCTGCACACTGGACCAAGCCACCATGATCTCTCAAACAGGCTATTGCAAAAGCATCTAATTTAAAATAATAAGTAAATAAATAAGTAAATAAATAAATAAATAAATAAATAAATAAATAAATAAATAAATAAAGCATCCTAAATAGTGTAGCCCTTACATATTTGCATAACCAGCCAGTAATTCATAGCCTGTGGGGTTTATTTAATAAATCTATTGACTGTAGCTCTCTAGATAGTTTTAAGACAGGAAGGAGGTAATGGAGAAGGCAAAAATATGCAGAAGTGCTTTGGTTCAGGACTGGATACTATAAAAGCAGCTGGGTGGAGCCATACGGAGTGGCTACTGAAATATGAAGTCTTTAGATTTACTCAATATACAAAGAATTCTAAAGTAGAGATACATTATGACAGTGGCTTGTGATTCTCTGACCAAGTGGAGGGAGTCATTGTGGTTTCAGACAACCAGTCCATTCAAAGAAAGTTGTACAGAAAATAGTTCAGAAAATAGGAGGCAGTCCTCCTGGGTAGGGTCTCAGTGCTATAAATGGAGGTCTCAGGTTCAGGATGGGGAGCAACAGGAATAATGGAGATGAAATGGACAGAGAATATCAGAACCTTGACCACGTGCTCGAGGCTGAGTCCAATACACAAGACTAGCTCCACCTCACCCCCAAGGGACACATACCTGGTCATAGCCAAGACTGAACCTGAGTGCTATGTGTAGTATATCTGTGATTCCAGCAGAAAAGTGCTAAGGAAGGCAGGGGCTGCCAGCCTGACTATTACCTCTAAAGTCAATAGCAAAATATGCTGTACCTGTGCCTTCATTCACTGATATGAGAAAAAGCAATAGTTGCTTTCTTAAGTAATTGCCATTATTAAAAAGTAAACAAGTGCTTTTGGTCATCCTAAGGCTAAATCCCTTTGGCTTTTGAAACCTCAGGATCTAAATTCAGTATTTTATAAGGCCAATTTTCTATTCAGAATGCTTTTGTTTGTGAGAAGCCAATAAAAATAATATTGCATTTTACTTCTTTTTCTTTGCTTTTTGCAATTAAAATTTGCTCACATCTCAATCGTGGGGGAAATAGGCACATGAGTGACTGATTTAAGTGCAGTGCTCCGAGTGAGCACTGCAGTCATGGTAAGTGGCTTAGTCCCAGGTTGACCAAGCCCTACGTCCATCCTATCATCTAGTTTTTCTTTTCTTATTCATACAGTTGCTGCATGCAGTCTTGCACCTGGTGTAATGAGACAGGGCAGGTAAAATGTTGGACAGTCTAATAACAAAAAGGTAGCTATATTTCTCAGGACTCTCTTGGTAATAATGTGCAGATCCAATCCATACTACACTAAGCAATAAAAACAACTCAACTGTCTGCTATAACTGAAAATAAATGTCAGGCATGGTTGAAGCCAGTAATTCTTTCTTTGTTGCTCAGATCTCTTTTCTTCTGTGTTACCTTCATCTCCTCTTATCTTTTTCTTACTTTATGGCACAGATGACCAAGAGAATCGAACACTCATAAAAAGAGATCTTCCTCAAGAGTTCTGTCAAATTTCTAGGAAGGAATCTGTCTGGCTCAGATAAAGGTTATTTGGTCGAGTAGAGGAGTTGAAGTTAGATGCCTACTCCTGTGGCATCAGTGTTGGGGCGGGGGGAGAAGAGGAAAGTGAGTCTCTCCTGAAGCACACAGACTAAGAAGATTCCCTGAAAGGATTCTGTGCAAAAAAAAACACGTAAGCAATTACAACCCAGAAATGCATCACAGCAATGTTTTAGAACCTCTCTGAACAGAATGACTGTACTTTGGTTTGTGACCAGAAGTGGTAATATTTTGTTTCAATGATTATTTATAGTCAAAGTCAATCTATTATTTTTCATTAAATTAGAATCCTTTTAAGAGCAAGAGGATTGATGTAAGTGCTTACTAAGTAGACCAAGACAACAAGCATAATCCAGGAACATCCTGGGCAAACCAGGAGTTGTGTATTCTCCTCGTCTTACTTCATACTTCATTGCCTGCTATCCTGGTCATGTCACTGACCCTCCCCCAATGGGACCAACACACATTGTTCAATTCTGAGGGCCACATTGCAGGCGCCTTTGTCTCCTGACAACCTGCCCAGATGTACACCTGTCCTTCTGTCACTCTCACTGCCCTCTCAGCTTGTGATAACCCAACTTGAGCTCTCCAGACAGTGGCTGATTAGGTAGCCTGCTGTTCTTTAATCCCTACTTGTGTCCGGGTCAGTGCAGTTATGAAGCAGCAAATGGTCCCTCAGAGCCCTTATTCTGGCTCTGTCCCAAGATGCTGCTGCTATCATTTTTATCTTGTCACTTAATACATAAGATATGATTTAAAGTTTCATTGATAAAACAGCTTAAGAAGCTTTGTATGTGGTTGGGACCATGACTAACAATAATTATCAGAATTACCATGTGTTGGTGGGAATGTCAAGTAGCACATGACACTTTAGTAACTCAGGTTTTATTTTATCTTTTTGTCCCAGAAAAAATAAGTCATTAACTCCAAAGCTTTCAGTAATTGCAATCTTTGAACATTAACTTTATTTTATGAATTGCTGAAAAATGTGAATATATCAGGAATACATGGCAGCATATACTGCAGGCTTTGAATCGGGAATGCAGACGTGAATTACAAAAATATAAACTGAGACATTTGTCACCTGTGAGATTGTAGGGTAGTGGGAAGACACATGTAAATCATTTTTCTGTGACTAATTATGTGCAACAATGCGGGCCTCTCTAAAGTGCAATGGAAGTGGTCAGGATAGAATGCCTCAGGACAGGTAACCATTTAGCAAAGACGGATGGTACTGTAGGAAAAGGAAACAGCATGTGCAAAACACCATGATATGAGAGTATGGAAAGTTCAAAATGTCTTCGAGTTGTTTGGTTGATGCTGTTAAAGAATCAAGTACAAGCTGTGACATGATGGGAGGTGAGGCTGTACTTAGCAGTAGGAAAAACCACTTATGAAGGACATCGTGTTAGACTGGACTTTCTAAGTGAAGGAATTTCATAGTTGGGAGTGTTTTTTTAAATGATTCAGTCTGGCTTAAGCAGAAAAGGAAAATTTATTAGAAAAATGTAGTTGGTTTCATGAAACCCAAGTGTGGGAATTCAGTCAATCCTTAGAAACAGAAACAAGTAGGAACAGGCTATCAAGATATCATCATCTTTCAGTTCTCTTCATTTTTGAGTGTCTGCTTCATTCTGTTCCTTCTAACTAGACCAGCTTTCTTTGCTTCACAGTTCACACAGAAGACATAGCTATCCTTCAACCCCTGAGTTTACTTACTTGTTATAGGTCCAGCAACTGGCAGAGACTAACTAATCTTCGTCCCAATTCCAAATTCCTGGAAGACAGAATCTAATTGGTTCAGCTATGTTAACGCTTGGTCTAATCAACTGTAGCCAGGGACACAGACTTACTTTAAGCTGCAGACATTATTTTCTGGGTCCCAACTCTGAAGACCAGAAAACTGAAGTATTATATGAGTTAGATATACTTCCTGACCACTTGGAATCACTGAAGAAATTAAGGAGAATAGTATGAACAAATTTTCCTGTTAAAGGGTCACTTTAATGATATTTCTAAGAATAGATTTCTGAGTGGTAAACTAGGGTATATTAAAATAGTGTGAAATATTAATGGAAAGGAAGTCATCTTATGTTTTAGTCTCTATCAGCATAAGTGAGAGAATAGCAGGGGGTAGTTTTCACTACATTCCCCCTCATCCTAGATTTGACTGATGTCCTACCATGGATCTGTATGCATTCTTTACTATTTATTTCCTGGGAAATAGAATTTTTTTATAAAGAAGAATTTAACTACACTTTTAAATGAGGCAATGTGTATTGAATTTTTGAATCTTGACTTTAACTAAAAGACCTTTGGGTTGCTTTGAAACATATGTCACATTGCTAATATAATAGACTTAACATTAATCGAGATCATGATACTGACTTATAGCACTAGAAATCAAATCTATTAAATTTTTTTTTTTTTTTTTTTTTTTTTTTTTGTTGACGTTTCCATGTTGATTTCTTTAATTCTGCGGAATTGAAAGCTTCCGGCGTGATACCTGACCTCAAAGGCACCTCGCTGTGTTTAAGCCATTTGATAAGTGCTCGTGTTATAAATTTCTTTTTTTTTTTTTTTTTTTGTCTTTTGTCCGAGTCCGGCAACGGATCGCAACCCTCAGTGTTGCCCCCATACCGGACAGGGGACCGGCAACGGGATCGCAAGCCTCAGTGTTGCTCCCGCGCCTCACTCAGCCAGTGAGCGGGAGCCGGTCTGTACGTGGGATCCGAACCCTCGGACGGGAGCGCTGCCGCTCTTCCCAAGCGGCGCACTATCCAGTGCGCCACCGGGCCGGCCCAAATCTATTAAATTTTAATGAGAACTATATCTCTTGCAGGCATGGCAATACTTGAATTGCATGGCCATTGCATTCTCAAGCTACATGAGAAACCATATTATAATTTGAAGGTTGTTTAATATTAGTCTGAAATAAGGGCAAAGGGAATTGGCTCAATGAATGTAATAATCATAGATAACTTTCATTAAAAGCCTGCGTTTTATCCACTTTAACTCTGAAAAAAAAATATTGTCAGCCCCAATTTTCAGATGAGGTGAAAACACTATCTGGGGTATTATTTTCAAAGTCCCACAGCTATTAAATGGCAAAGCCAGATTTAAACCCTGGAAGTCTTTCTCCAAATTCAGTGTTGAGTCTTTGCACCCAGAGTGCAGTATTGTTGATCTTAATGGTAGTAAAATCTAAGAATCTATTTCCCATTAACAATTTTTGGACAAGTGTACACTGCAAGTCTGTTTTTAAGAAACTTAAATGGTTGACCTATTCTCTTTCTGATGAACATATCTGTTGGGAAAATAGAATAGTTTATCAGGCCCCCTCACTTCAGGTCCAGTGGATGTGCTGCAGTACATTCTTTTTAAACAAATTGTGTGTGGGGGGGTGGAGTTATTGTGTGTGCATGCTAATGTATCTTTTTAGTTTTGTTGCTATTGTGTGTTCTAGAGTTGGTGAAGCAGCACTGGCTGGCAGAGAGCTCGCATCTAAAAATAGAGCATGTTTACTTTGCAGACAGCTGCTCTGTTTCTCTTTGGACTCTGCCAGTAGCAGTTGAGTTTCTGAGTTTCTCTTTGGACTGCCTAGCTCTGAGGTGTGTGTGTGCTGAATAAAGACTACTCTTTCTTCAACCAAGGCTCCAAGGACCTTTCTTCAGGTTACCTAGCTTGTAGACCTGCGTGTGAAGGGTTTGTGACTCAGTCTGGACAATGGGCTTGAGGGGTCTGTGAGCTCCAGACCCAGCCCTAGCTCTACAATATTCTTTCTTCTTTCTTTGGTTATGTTAGTATCCTCAGTCAGGTTGTAATTAAATCTTGCTTACCTGGGAGGTGTTCTGTGTCTTTTAAAGTAGCTTTGCAATTTTTTATTCTCATTCAGTATGTTTTGATTTCACAGTTTTTAAGTCTCAGAGGGCAATTTAATTTCCAGGTGTTTCCAAAATACTTTACACTAGCCAGCAACAATCACAATAGCGACTAAATTGTACTGCAGATTGAATTTTACCCACTCTTGAGTTTGGATAGCACAAATATTGTATTTGTTATCTATTATTTATTTGTTATACAAATGTAAAATCTGGCCTTGTATTTATACTTTAATCTCATTTCATTTAAAATATCTATTCCAAAATATTTTTAGAATTTGAACTCCTTTATATTTTCTCTCGTTTTTATCATGTTGAATATTTTTCTGTTTTGCTTTCTGTTTATAATTTATAATTTTATCACATTTCAAATACTTACCACTTTCCCATAAATCAACTAACTTAATTTTTCAGTCTTAATAAATGAGGAAGGGTCTATCTCTACTAAATTATTCTCAAACTATAAGCTTATGCATTGCATAGCCTCTCTCCATAGCTGATATTAAGCAGTAGTCCTTACTAATCATTCCACCTCAAACTCCTGAGTTCTGAGGCTAGTTAGCACCCCTTCTCACACACATTTGAATATTTTTATTTGTTCCTATTTCTTATCAATATGATGCTATCTTGCCACCACTAATGGTTGGTACCTTAATTATATGTCTATGGCCCATTGTGATTCATTCTAACTTAAAAAAGAAAATAAAAACTAACCATTCATTATTTGGTTTTACTTCTATGCAACTCAGAAGATATTTGAAAATGATATTTGATAACATTTAAGATAATTTACTATGTGCAATTGATTTTTCCTCTTACTGCAGGAAAATAAGGCACAGAGATTTAAGCAAATTGAAAATTACTTAAATCTAATAAGTGGTAGAAGTGGAATTTGTAGAATAATATTGAGTGAAACGAGTCAGGCAGAGAAAAAGAAATTCCACATGTTCTCACTCATTGGTGGGAGCTAAAAAAAAAAAAAAAAAAAAAACTAATTCACCCACATACACACACACACACACACACAAAAAAAACGGGGGGGTGGGGGTGGGGAAGAAGATATAACAACTATACTTCCATGAAGTTGTTACAACAAGCAAACGGAAAGGACATTCTTGGTGGGGAGGGGAGAGAGGGAGGAGGGAGGGAGGTGTCGATGATGGGCCATAATAATCATATACAGTGTATATTGACAAAATAAAAAAAAAAAAAGAAGTGGAATTTGTACTCTTTGTCCCAGCTATATTTTTCTTATAATCAATTTTTGTAAGAATAGGTGATAAGTTGAACTGAATTAGGTTGGGCTGTCCTGTTTCTTTTCGCCAAACCTGTCAAAATATCTAGATAATGATCTGCCTTAAGAATATGGAGTCACTTACATGATGGGTGAAATAAGTTCCTACAAAAAAATTCCAAATCCACCAGAAATTCTGCAGTCCATCTGCCCCAACATAACTCTTAGAAGTTTTGCTCTAAGAAAATGTGTTTGAACTTTCTTAGACAGTTGGACAAAACCTATGAACTTAATACTTAGGGATAGGAATGGGTATTAAATGAGTACCTTAAAATTATAGGCACTCTGAAATGGTTAACTTTTTATTAGCCATAGGGAATCAAGAACTAGAAGTGAGAATCACTGACTTATCATTCAAAGTTCCTTAGCTGGGCCGGCCCGGTGGTGCACTGCTACAGTGCGCCGCTTGGGAGTGTGGCGGCGCTCCCGCCGAGGGTTCGGATCCCACATACAGACCGGTTCCCGCTCACTGGCTGAGTGAGGTGCGGGCGCAACACTGAGGGTTGCGATCTGTTGCCGGACACGAAAAAAGACAAAAAAAAAAAAAGAAATTGCAAGTATAACAAGTTCTGGGTAGAGGAGTATACTAGATACAGAAATGACACAAGAGAGGTAGTGAGCAGATCTGAGGGTGGTATTTAGGGAATGCTTCCAAAAGAGGAAACATCTCAGCCTAGTCTTTCTTCCTTTTTTTTTTTTTTTTTTTTTTAAGACAAGTAAGATCAACCCACATGTTCTTATTTTAAAGCTAAATTAATTTTTTTGTTTAATAACATATACTGGGTATCTTTTGTGTTAATATATATAGATATTCCTTATTCATTTTAATGGTTAGTACTCAAAGGTCAAGTGTCATCTGTACTTCCAAATTCTTGATAAAATTTAAAACTGCAGTGAAAAACACGAAGTTGTCTGCACAAAGAAGAGGTGAGAGTAGTGTATGCAAGGTGAAGAGTGGGAACTGGGAAAGATTTCAGAGCAGAGGTGGAGAAGAGAGTGGGTTGGGCATGCAGAATGGTTCAGAAGGCAGAAGTAATGGCATAGCCAGTGTCGGACACTGGCACAGAGGCCCAAGAAGATCCTTAACCTGACCTCAGCATCTTAGGTAGGCAGAAGAGGAGTGAAGTATAAGTTGAAAGTAGCAAAATGAGGTAACAAACTAATGCAATAGTAGAAAAGCCCTTCCTCCCAAATAGAAGTCTAAATCTAAATCATAAAAGTTGTCTTTATGTGGGCAGTGTTGGTCTTGAATATGTCACAAGGTGGGGAGAGCAACAGGGTAAGAAAGAGTCAAACAACAGCATTCTCAGCCTCCTGGCCATTCAGGCTCTAGATATCCTAAGCCAGCCATCCAACTTGTGGAAAGGCTCTATTGGCAAGAGGTATAGAAGCAGGGGTCGGAAGGTAGCAGAGCAACTTGAGCTGGAAGTTAGAACCCCGGTGCAATTAGCTCTGATTCAGGAAAAATCAGTCTCTAGTTCCAATAGAAGACTGGGGGACACACACACACAAAAAAAATATATAGGAAACTAAACCAAACTAAACAAACTACAGACTCTATTGTATCTTTGTATAGTTGTGGGTACCTGGGGGTCAGTACAAGATTCAATGACCTTGACTTAAAGCAGCAGATAAACTCTAAACTCCACTTATATGAGGTTAGGGCTTATGTTAAGCTATCTGGTCTGGTACTCATAAACTTTGACATTAGATGTTTATTTTGTTTTTGATAAATATTTACTAAGCAGCTACTATGAAACAGACCCTATCCTTGGTGCATTGAACACCATGGAAACCAGGATAATAGAGACCTCACAGTTTCACGGGGGAGATAGACAGTATACCATCAGATGCAGTGCACTGCAATAAGTACTAGATGAGGGAACTGCAGAAGCAGGTAAAGCTTTCCAGTAGAAGACTATTTAAGATGAAATTTTAAAGGACACTGAGTTAAAAAGACAAAGAGGTAAGCTTGATTCTTGGAGAAGAAGAAAAATACTCCAGCAGCAGGGACCTTACTGCACAAGGGCACTGGTGATGAGGCAGCATGGTGAATTTGAGAAACTGCAAGCAGTAGTTCAGTTTGTCTGGCACTGAATAAGGAGGAAATATGATGGTGAGAGTTGAGGGTGAGGAGAGCAGTAAGCAGAGGCTGTGCCCTAGATAGGCAAGGATAGTAGCTCAGAAAGCCAGAACCAGTAGGTAAGTAAGTTAGGCAAATGGAGTATATGTTGCCAGACAAGACTTGGAGAATGAGACAAGAATAATGCTCTGAGTGGGTAATTTGGTGCAATGTAAATGAGAGCTGGCTGGGACAAGCAATGACGGCAGAGGTCCGGCAGAGGGAATAAAGTGTAACCGTGGTCTGATGTCCTTCCATGAGAAGGCTCTACTTTCATTCTTTAAATCTGTTTACAATCTTGAGGCAAGTTTCAGCACATTTTGACATTTCCCAAAAGAAAACTTACAAGTGTAGATTCTACTGAAAAGTTATTGGAAGAGACAAGGGGCCAAGGTTTCTATTACTAATCACACTGCACTCAAAAAATCCCCAAGTCTCTCTTCTTGGTTAAGTAACACACAGGCTCTTTCCCCCCCATGCATTGTCCAATTCTCTCCCTCTTTCCTGTGGCAAAGATTAACTCTATCTTAACTCCTCAACCTTAAGCATCTGCTGGAAAAGAAGCCCCAGAGGCCTATTTGCCAAGTGGACTTATCAAAGCAGTCACAAATTGGGTCTCTCCTTTGAGGAAACTGCTATGCTACGTGCTATAAAAAATAACCTTATCTTTATATGGTTACAGTTGGCCACAATTCTCTCAGTCCTGCATCATAACCTCTACGGGTTTATTCCCATCAGAATACAAACATACTTTTTTTTAAATTTAGTTTTAAATAAGTTTTCTCTTAACACTAACTCCCCTGCCATCTATCACCTCATTTCTCTCTTTTCCTTTGCAGGAAAGTAGGCAGCCACCTTCTTGTTGGATCCTCTCAGGGTGGAATGAGAGCAAACTAGCTCTCTGGATTCTTCTTATAAAGGCACTAATCCCATTCATGAAAGCTCCACTCTCATGACATTCCAAAGGCTCCACCTATAACTACTATCACATTGGCACGAGGGTTTCAACATATGAATTTTAGGGTTGCACATTCAGTCCACTGCACATTGCATTCTCATTTAAACTCTCTCTAATCAGGTTTTTGTCCCCATCACTTCGCTGAAACTGTTTTTGCCAAGATTACCAATGACCTCCAGGTTACTAACTACCATGGTCAAGTTTCAGCCTTCATTTCACTTCACATATCAGCAATGTTGTTCTCTACTTCTTTGATAATGATTTCTTCACTTAACTTCCAGGATACCCCACATTTTTGCTTTCCCCTTATCTTATAGACCATTTCTTCTCATCACACAGTCTTCTTTGTTTAGACTTGCTTCTGTGATGATCTCATTCAGTTTCATGGCTTTAATACTACTCTCAAATAAATATTCCATTCTAGACTCTACTGGATCCGGAATCCTATACTCAACTGCCTACTCCATCACATCTCTTCCTGAATGTTATTAGGCACCCCAAATTTCCAAAGCTGTCCTCTCTGCCCAGTCATAGTCTTCCTAGTTGTTGATGGCAACTCCATTCTTTTAAGCTCCCACCTTAGGGAATGTTCTTTGCTTGGAATGCTGTTCTCCTATTTATCCAAATGGCTCACTTTCTCATTCACCTTGACAACCCTATTTAAAATTGTAGCCATCTCCTTTTATACTTCAGATTCCTCTTACATTGCTGCATTTTTTTTTCTGTTGCACTTATCTTACCTTTTAACATATTCTATAATCTACATATTTATAACCTGATTTCTTATTTTCTGTCTCCCTTCATAGAATATAAACTCCATGGAGTCAGGGATTTTTGTCTGATTAGTTCTCAGCTGTACCTCAAGCAATTAGAGCATGTCTAGCACATGGCAGATGTTCAAATACATTGCTAAATGAAGGAAGGAAGGACAAAGGAATACCATAGCTTTAATCTTGAGAAGCTTATAGTCCATTTGGGAAAATAAATTATATGCTGCTAAAAGAATGTCTGCCAGGCAGAACGTGCCAAGTGATAAGTGAATAGATCAGATCCAGAGTGTTAAGGCATTGTTTTTCTAAGGATTCAGAAGACTGGGCTCAATTTGAATAAATCATTCTGGGGGGAAAATTGATCATAATCTAGGAAAGTGGAGATGAGAGTAAAACATTTTAGATGAGAGCAATTTAGGGCCTCAATGCCATTTCACTTCTGAATTTAAAAGGAAGCTATTTGCTGCCAACAAAAACAACAACAACAACAAAAAAAAAAAACACAAAAGAAACCCCACAAAATATTCATTCCAACTGGAGGTTCCTTTCTTCTTTGTCTGCAGAAGTGCAAAACAATACTTCACTAATCGGTCTTTTGGTTAATGCATATGTGATGGCTGGTGCTGCGGCGCGGGTGGAGGGGTGAGATGTATGGAAGAAAAGAAGAAATTTGTCGGTAAGCCCTATTTCAAATCAGATTTTTTTTAAGTCAGTTAGCTGCAAAATAAATGGGGGAGAAGGGAGTAAAAATAGTTACTTAGAAACAAAAGAAAAAATAAAAGCAGGCCAAGGGAAAAGCTTTTAGCAAATGTGAAAAAATCATTCTGGCAGTGATGATGGGCCACTTAGAAGTGATTATTTCTAATGGAGCCAAGAGGGGTGGCTGGCAGTGGGAGGTGTGGGCTCGAGTACCCTCAAAGAGATTCTGGGCTCCACGACTGTCACTTTCTCTTGGGGTTTGGGCTGACGTTCTGCTAATGTGCCCTACCCCCTGCATAATTGTTCTTGGGCACAGATAATTATTAGATGAAATGGCTTTTGGTACAGCTTCTCTTGGTCTACTGAGTATTCTTTGACTGAAAAGGAAGAGAATATATCTGATCTTTGTCCCATGACTCCCCTCTCTTGTCTTTCCCTCTCCTTGGTGACCTCTCTGGCACTTCAGGAACCAAGCAAACTGCATGCTTTTTCCTCTCGTAGCCAGAAGATGTTTGTGGTCATTTAGACTGACACCCTTACTAATTGATTTCTAATATGTTTCCTTTCATGGGATTATTTGTGTTTTCAACCTTTGCTCATCACTTGTGGCCTGAAAAATGCTGTTTGCTCTGGAAGGTAAAGGAGAATATGAGTACCTGAACTCATTCTAAGAATGGGGTTCCACCTGTTTTCGGGTTGCTTTGGTCAAAGGAAACAGTAATTTATCTGGATTTCCCAAGAAGCCCTGTTTCAAGGAGTTTGTCAAGGAGCATTGAATCAGCTTTAACTGCATGACACTTACTCCTGGAAGATCTAGGGATGGAAAAGGGCTCTTCTGGCCTTGAATGCTCTCATCTGCAGCCCTAATGCTTGGTCTATGCTCAAACTTGCTGTCAAACCCACCCACTTCTACTCTTCTGTACTCTCTTCCTTCTTACAATAGGGATGACTCCTTTCCTTCGTCAGAAACACGGTATCAGCCATCAGCGATACAGGACTCATACTGTAGGCTTTCTCCCTTCATTCTTGGCTAATACCTGGTCTAATTTCCGAGACTCTCTCCCAAAGCATAGTATCCCTATTGGTGCCTTGAACATTTTGTAAATGTATTTGCCTGTTTCCTATAAGTCTTAAATCTCCAAGGTCATTATGGGGAGTTCATCCAGAGAACCCAGTCTCCATCCTAAACATCCTAAAATGTACAGGATATTCCCCCACAGCAAACAATTATCTGGCCCCAATGTAAATAGTATCAAGGTTAAGAAACTCTGGCCTAAAGACACACATATTTTAGACTAGCATTTGGAATATCACAGTGATATGCAATGCTGCATCCTGCTTCCCAAGCTGAATGTTTTATGACCTAGTTTATAAGATGTGTATTCAAGCCATTTAGGTACATTTTCCATGATCAAATTTACTTTACCTGCCCTTTTACATTAAGGCAGAAGCAATTCATCTTTAGTGTGGGGAAAAAAAAAAAAAACTAACAAAAAACAAATGACTGAGTGAGTTACATGGGGGCATTATGCATTCTTTTTACAGTGTCAGTATGTTGGTTTAGATATAATCTTTATCCTCTGTAAAATTGGATATACTACGTAGCATCTCTGCTTATCTCCTATTTTTGTTTGTCTGGCTATAGATTTTTTTATGTCTCATAAAACAAAACCTTGACTTAAAGTGCACTTTTATAAACTTGGAGAAAACTTTGGGTCCTCAAAGATGCATATAGTGCAAAGGTTGCAAAGATCATATCAAATCATTACTTCTATTTAATAATTTCTGCATGCCTTAATATCTCTCTACCCGAGTCAACTGTCTGTACCAGTCAATTGTCTGCATCAGAACTGTCTTCCAGGTATGTGCATAGATTGCTGTGGGCCCTGTACTCTCATTCAGCATCAGCTGCTAAGTCCCTCCACACCTGCTAGTACATATAAAAGCTTATTTCTTTTGTCATTGCTCCCTGATTTTTCCTTATTTGTGTCTGTTGTGAGGAGGTATAGAGTTGTAGTGAAGAACATGAATGCTGGACTCAACATCCTGGGTTCAAATCCTGATTCTGACACTTACTAGTACTTCCCTTTTGAAAAATTTTTTAATATCTTTAAGACTCAGATTTCACATTTGTATATATGGGGACAATAATACAGAATTGTCATAAAAATAAAAAATGAGGAATGATGCTAAATGCTGAGACTGTAGCTGGCATGCAGCAAATTTTCAATAGCTGTTGTTATGACGATCACTGTATATCTCTTGGGCATTGTATCTCTTTCTTGGGTCTCTTCTTTTAATAGCAATGGCACCATTTCCTCTCCAAATGTCTCTGTTCTCTTTTTTCCATCTATTTCTGGTTGAAGGTTGGAAACTGTAAGACGATACTGGCAGAGACAGAAATATAGTCATTTTAATTTTTCTATCTGGCAGGAAATTTAATGTATTCCATCAGCAAAGAATCTCAAAAGTCATCCTCAATTTTCTGTAGTGATATCTTTTCCAAATCTTGAAATGTAAAGGCAGAATATTTACAAAAATGTTGTAGTTGTAAAATAAAGCATTTTGACATGTTATTCTTACTGTTTTTGGTTTTGCTTGCAATTTTATTTAGGTAGTAAACTAAAATGCACATATTTAAAGTATAAAATTTAATCAGTTTTGACATCATGAAATCATCACCACAATCAAGATAAATATTTTCACTACTGACTAAGGTTTTCTACATCCCTTTGTAATTACGCTTACTTTTTATTTTATTAAAAGGCCAAGAGGTAATTATTAACTAGATTTAAAACATCATAAGTAAATCTTGTGTGTCTCAATTAGACAGGCAGCATTATAATTAAACCACCGAGAAGATAACATAAACTTTTCTTTTAAAATCCAAGTGGATGACATAGTTGTGTCAGAATATGGGTTCTTGGGCTCAGAACAGTATAAATTTTAACTCATTATTTCACTGAAAAATGTGCATCAAGCATCTACTACAAGCTATGCCCTGTTCCAGGAGGTAAGAACTCAGTGCTAAATAAGACTAATTTCCTGCCCTTGTGAGTGACTTACTGAGAAGAGAGGCAATAAACTAAAAGTTTTATGAGAGAGTAGGCAGACCAAGTTGATTTTTTTTAATGCAATGTAAAAAGAAAGGACAGAAATATAAAACATTGTCCAAAACATTAGATTGTGATAGGTTTCGTTACAAGAAAATAATTTGTAAATATAACTTATATGTATAAAGTTTCAATATCAAAGGTAAATTTTTATTACGTGACCATAGTGTGAGAGAGTAGAGAGCAGAAAAGTGCAACTTATATTCATAATGTGCATTAATGCAATTTAAAATATTATATTATCAAAAGTCCTGGAAGAATGATAAGGACTAATCAAAAGCAATGAAGTTCACTATTTTTTTAGGTAGTAGTGCAATAAAATATCATCCACTTGTAGAATCAGTTCTATAAAGGAAAATTTTCAACTAGTCAAATGAATTTATTTATTTTTAAAGAACATGACATTTACTTGCTTAAGGGAGATGTAGAATTTTTATATTATGCTCCACTTTTGTTGAACAAAAATGGCCTGTATCTTGAAGGTAACAGATATTTTAAAATTTCAATAAGCAAACCTTTAGAAAGACAAAAAAGCCCCCCTAACACGAATTGTTTAGCTCACTATATACTACTTACTTTACATACTTTATATCAAACGACACTCAAAACACCCCTCTTATATTTCATGTTTTTCCATTTAAGGGTGAAATTGATGATAGCCACTTGATACATTTGGGAACCTAAACCTACAGTTTTATGATTATAAGCTGATTCATAACACTATTGCTACTAACAGAAAAGCTAATCTCTTGAGAGAGAGCAACAGTGCAAATCTTTAGCAGAATGAACATCTGTCACAATTAAGTTAATAATGACGTGATTAATTAATCTTCTATATAACAACAAATATAGCTTAAGAGGTAAATATCAAAGCAGTTAACAGCTCTTTTTGTTATGACTATGGTTGATTTTAAGATTTTTCTTTCTTCACATTGTTATCAAGGTTTTCGACAACCATTATGTCTCACTTGTTATATCAACAAGGATAGGATAAATTATGCTTTCATAAAAACAGCCTCCAAATCTCAGGGGCTAAACAACATGCAAGTTTGTTTCTCTCACCTACTGCTTGGCTGACATGTGGCTCTGCACACTGTAGTTGGTCTGCAACCTCTATCTAGAAAAATGCTGTCCTCATCATCATGGCATGAGGTAGAAAATGTGACAAAATGATCACCAGCTTTTAAAACATCCACCAAGAAGTGATTCAGCATCTAGAAAAATGCTGTCCTCATCATCATGGCATGTGGTAGAAAATGTGACAAAATGATCACCAGCTTTTAAAACATCCACCAAGAAGTGATTCAGCACTTTTTCTCACATTTCACTGGCAAAAAACCCCCACATGACTTTGTCTAGCTTCAAAGAGAGTGAGATAATGCAATTCTGTTCTGTGCCTGAGACCAGAGCCAGATATATTTGGTGGATAGCATTACAATATTATAATAGCAATACAAAATTTAACTTTTTAACATTCTAAAATATATTAAATAAATTTTAAAATCTTTGTATTTAAGGAGTGATTATGTCACTTTTTCCTAGAAAGTTTATTGATTTCTGGTAAACAATATTATAGAGCACCAACCAAGATTATCCCTCATGTACTCTTAGAACCTACTGATGCCTCCAATTTGTCCAGTGATATTCAGTCATCTCAAGTTCCAGTGTCAGCCCTCTCCACAGGGTTGCTCGTGACTAACCTTCTTTAGTCCTTAAATGATTATATGCTCTGATTTTAAGTTATGCCAGACCCTTCATCGTCTTTTTTGACCCACTTATTATTATTATTGGGCATTCCTAGCTGATGCCCTGTTTTTCAGCCACAGAGGATGTTTCACCATTCTACAAATTCTCCATACAATTTCACAACTCCATAGCTTTGCATTTTCTATCTTACCTGCCCTTAACACCCTTTGAGACCCAGTTTAGATGTTGTTTCTATTACCTGCTGTAATCAGCTGGATCTCCTTGATCTCATTCCCTGTTTGCCATACCACCTTTATGTGACTCTCTTTTAGCACTTATCATATTCTATTATAATTTATTTGTGACACTAGTTTTTAAAACTTGGAGAATAGAAAACATCTTATTCATAGTTGGTCTTTTCTGGCCAACAAAGTGCTTGATAAAGAGTTTCTGTAATCAATATATCATCAGTATATAACAAGTTTATGAAGAGGAAGATGATGTTCAAAATAATACTTGCCTTCAAATGCGTCTTCAGATGAAGTATTATTTTATAGAAGCTAATCAGATATAACCTTCTACTTACCATTGAGAACACATAAAGAAGTGAGCCAAATTAAAAAAGAATGGTGGAACCTAACTAAAGCAGGTTTGGGATCTGTGGTCAATAAAGGGTGTATGTTAGTCAAGTGGCTACTAAATAGGCTACTACATTAAAAATACAAGTTGTATTATTTACAAAGTGTATTTTAATATAATTTAAATTTGCCTGGATTTAAAAAGTCTGAGTACATTACTGAAAGTGATCTACAGATTTAATGAAACCCCCTATCAAAATTCAAATTTTTTTCAGAAATAGAAAAATCCATTTGAAAATTCATATGGCATATTGAAAGATCTTTAATAGCCCAAACAAACAAAATTAGAGGTCTCACCATTCCTGGCTTCAAAACTTATCACAAAGCTACAGTAATTAAAACAGTATGGTACTGGCATAAAGACAGACTCATACACCAATGAAATAGAATACAGAGCTGACAAATAAACCCTCACATATATGGTTAAATTATTTTCAACAAGGGTGCTAAGACCATTAAATAGGGAAAAGATATTCTTCAACAAATGGTATTGGGAAAACTGGATATCCACATGACAAAGAATGAAGTTACCTTTCACCATATATCAAAATTAACCCTCAAAAAGATCAAAGACCTAAATGTAAGACCTAAAACTATAAAACTCTTAGAAGAAAAATAAGGGAAAATCTTCCTGATGTTGAATTTGGCAATGATTTCTCAGATGTGACACCAAAAGAACAAACAGGCAAGGGAAAGAAAATATAAATAAACTGTACTAAAAATTTTAAAATTTTCATCAAAAGACAAAATCAACAAAGTGAAAAGGCAACCTATGAAAAGGGAGAAAATATTTGCAAATCATATGTCTGATAAGAGGTAAATATTCAAAATATATAAAGAACTCAATGACAACAACAAAAAGTCAAACAACCTGAAAAAAAATTGGCAGAACTTAGACATTTCTCCAAATAAAATATACAAATGGCCAATAAGGGTATGAAAAGATGGTCAACATCATTAATCATTAGGGAAATGCAAAAGGAAACCACAATGCAAAATGAAACCTCACAGCCATTGACAGCTACTATTAAAAAAACCCAAAACTAAACTAAACTAAAAAACAAGTGTTGATGAGGATGTGGATAAACTGGAACCCTTGTGCACTATTGGTGGGAATGTACAGTGGGACATCCACTATGGAAAACAGAATGGTAGTTCCTCAAAAACTTAAACATGGCATATAATCCTGCAATTCCACTTCTGTGTATATATCCAAAAGAATTAAGAACAGGATCTCGAAGGGATATTTGTAAACTCAAGTTCATAGCAGCATTATTCACACCAGCCAAAAGATGAAAGCAACCTAAGTGTTCATTAATGGATGGATGGATAAACATTATGTGATATATATGTACAATGGTAATGTTATTTAGTCTTAAAAAGAAATTCTAAAAAATGCTACAACATGTATAAATATTGAGGATATTAAAGTGAAATAAATGAGTCATAAAAAAGACAAACACTGTATGATTACATTTATATGACATATCTAGAGTAGCCCAATTTATAGAAACAGAAAGTAGAATGGTGGGTTCCAGGGGATACGGAGAGGAATGAATGGGAAATTGTTTAATGGGTACAGAGTTTTAGTTTTGCAAGATGAAAAACTTCTGGAGATTGGTTGCACAACGATGTGAATATATTAAACGCCACTAAAATGTACATTTAAAAATGGTTAAGATAGCAAATTTTATTATGTGTATTTTACCATGATCACAAATTAAAAAAAAAAAAAATCCAAGTACAATATTATGGTGTTGCTATGCATGGTTTAAAACAAGTACAGCTAAATCTTGTTCAAATGTTTAGGTCTATCTCTATTATAAACTAATGACCAACAGAGTTACAAATACTAGTCTTACTAAGTCTTTTGGAGCCTATTCTATTCTCCTAAATAGTGAAACAATTACAATGATAAATTAAATAGTACTGAGGAAAATGCATACACAAATATGTAAAAAAGATACCACAGTAGATCATCACTGTGTGTGTAAAATTTGTCCCGTGTAACTTATATTTACTCTTCTCCACCAAAACAAAAACAAACAAACAAAAAAAAATAGTGACCTTCAATAATTATTGTTTAATGACAGAGAAAATCATTCTGTGAATCTCTGGCTTGCCTCTTGAATGCTCTGATCTTTGCTGTAGGCTAAAGGCATACGAAACCCTTTGTCAACAGTGTAAAAGCTAAGACCTGGGGAATGTTTTAAAGCCCTTTAAATTTGTTCTTTTTTTAACACACAAATACAAATATCTCTGCCACATTATTTCTTAATATATAGTAGGTGCTCTCTTCCTTAAGAATAGATAAAAAAACT
>NW_007729229.1:371181-371632 GCF_000696425.1 Galeopterus variegatus | reverse complement strand
GAATGTTTTAAAGCCCTTTAAATTTGTTCTTTTTTTTAACAGACAAATACAAATATCTTTGCCACATTATTTCTTAATATATAGTAGGTGCTCTCTTCCTTAAGAATAGATAAAAAAACTATGTTTAAAGATTATGCTTTAAACCTTGATCTAGTCCTTTGGCTGAATTTCTAATGGCATTTGATGGTATTTAAAAGAAAAAAAAAATCCTCATTCATCATTTGTAATTTTTGGTCTCTGAATATGCCAGTATGTTAGCTCTCTGACCTTCAGCCATAATTTAGGACAGGGAATTATAGGTTGTCATTTCTCATTGTATAATTAATGGAGTAATTAACAAGTTAGTGCTAAGATTTGAAAAGCTGACTTAATTTTCTTTCTTTAATGCCAACCCAATTATTTCAATTGGAGAAAAAGTTTATTGTGAAAATGGAATGAGAGATTTTTTTTT
>NW_007729229.1:367061-370091 GCF_000696425.1 Galeopterus variegatus | reverse complement strand
AATGATTTTAATGCACACTGAAGTGTGAGAACCACTAGACTAGGTTGTGCTATAGTAAAAAACACCCCCCAAATCACAGTGATTTAACAGAACAAGATTTTATGTCTCATAAAAGCAAGGTCTGTTGTAGATCCAGATAATTCTCCCGGGCATCTATCTTCAATATTTTGCCTCAGTATTTTAGGATGCTTTGAACTTTTAGCACAATTGTTATGGCAGGGAATGAGTGTGCTGGAGAATTAAGGGACAGAAGATAAAATGCTTCCTCCCTAAAGTGAGCAGCAACATTTATCATATTTCATCAACTACATCAATGGACTTGGCCACTTCTAAATTCAAGGATTAGGGAACTGCAATCCTCTTAGGTCTTGAAGTAGAGATAATCAGGTACCAGTAAACATGAGTGATGCCTACCACAATCAGCTATGTTTCCTATTCCAAATGCAAACCCCTGGCTATAACCCTAGATTATTGAATCATAAGAGCAGCCTAGGAATCTGTAGTTTTAACAGTAGCCCAGATAATCCCATTCAGTGTCAGCAATTGAATTTAAGAAACAATGCTTTGGATTTTAATTTTAATTTTAATAGATGTTATATAATAAAGTTTGTTTTATCCAAAGGAAGATTATTGGGTTTACAGAAATTATTTATTAATAACAAATAATGTTTTTGGTTATGATGTGGTGTCAAGGAGATGGGCATGGTAGGTTTGGTGTTGCCATTAGCTTTCCTTAATCAGGGCTCTGTTTATAACAGGCTACATTTAGTATGCATTTAATGCATTCGTGCAAAAAAAATATTTCTTGAGCTTCTTTTTGAGTCACTGAAATATTATCCCAGTGGACACTGTGCCATCTCCAGTTTGGAAGAATTCTGAAATAATGATGCACAAGTGCAAAAAAAATATTTCTTGAGCTTCTTTTTGAGTCACTGAAACATTATCCCAGTGGACACTGTGCCATCTCCAGTTTGGAAGAATTCTGAAATAATGATGCACAATTACCCTCTCTAGAATTTGGGTTTCAATTCTTTCTCACCTCAAAATATTTGATTCTTAGATAATTTTGCCCCCAAATATGCCTTATACACCTTATATTTAAAACAAAGTAGACTTTTACACAATGTTGAGTAGCGAACATGAGGTCCCAGGCAACAGAAAACTGGTTTAGAAGGATAGTTATGTTAATCTTCTGTATCGTGCATATCAAACCAAGGTCTTAATTCAATCCAGATAGGATCTGGACTTTTAGAAAGGTATTTCTGATACATAATCAGTTATTTTTAACCAAATGTTCAATAAATTATCTATCACATCTTGCAGAAATGAATATATATTAGGCTTGTTTCTCTTCCTCTTTTTTTGAAATCTTGTAATTAAAAATTAATGCAGTCAATTTTTTAGGGGTTATGGACCACAATCATTACTATGCAACTAATATAAAAGTTGGCCTTTGTATGGGCAAATCTTTATAATGTGCTATTTTTAGTGTAATGGCATTACTGTTGCTAAGAGAATGATGAGTCTTATACATATGTAATCATATATACATATACATATATATATACACACACACACATACACACACATATAAAACAAAAAGCAGCTGTCAAAAAAATCTCCTTCAGTTTTTTGTTTCCCAAAACTCCTTTTCCAAACTAAAAAAATAGTCCTTTGCCTCAAAATTTTTTATCTCGTTCCTTCTCGGTTATTTTTTCCCTCCTTCCTCTTTTTCTGAAACACTCTTCCTTCAGATATTCCTATGACATCTTTTCTTAGTTTATTCAAGTCCTAGCTCAAAGGTCACCTCCTAAGTAAGGTTTCTTCTGACAACCCTACCAAATATTGAAATATTTTCTCCCTTGTATTCTCAACACACCTCCTCTTCTTTATTTCTCTCCATAACACTTACCACATTTGATACTATAAAATATACATATTTGTTTTGTTATTTTTTAAATCACCCTTCATTAGAAGGTAAGTTCCATAGGGCAAAAAAATTTTGTTTGGTTCACTCTTGTATCTCTAGTACCCAGAAGAATGTAGATACTTTGCATATTGTAGATACTTGATAATAATTTGTGGAGTAGATAAAAGAATGAATAAATAAATAATCAAACAAATGAAAAAAATGAATAAATAGATAAACGAATTATAACATATTTAGAGCTCCTATGCCAAGGAAAGCATCACCCCTTATAACAGGCTGAGTAGGCTGAAAATAATGATGAACTAATGATNTTTTTTTTTAAATGCTAAATTGACAAACCAGAATCATTACCCAAGTAATTAGCACTTTTTGCAAAATTCTTTAAAAGTTAAATTAAAAAGTAAAACTATTTGTAAAATTTTATTAAATAGATATTATGAAGTTTTATATCAATGCAAGATTATTGTAAATCTTATTAATTCACATTTGATAATTTTTACTGTATTTACAGTTCTTCATCCATATTAATTCTAACTCACAACTGTTTAAATCACTTTAAGCAGCAGAATTAAAGCTACTCAGTGTGGAAGTTCAGACAACTGAAATCTGTTTTAAGAAGCGATTGATACCTTTGTCAATGTTAAATCACTATAAGAACATTCCAAGTTTGCTTAAAATTTTTAGATTTGTTTTTATACATAAAATGATGCCTTTATTATATTGACAAGTTTGAATTAATTAGTTTTCAGAATATGAAAATTTGTGTTAGACAAAATGGGACAGATAAGTGGTTCTCAAAGTATGGTTGCTAGACTAGCAACATCATGACCACATGGGAACTTACTAGGAAAAAAATTATCAGGCCATACCCATAACTACTAAATCAGAAACTGGGAGTAAGGCCAAGAAGCTGTGTTTTAACAAGACTTCCTAATGATTTTAATGCACACTGAAGTGTGAGAACCACTAGACTAGGTTGTGCTATAGTAAAAAACACCCCCCAAATCACAGTGATTTAACAGAACAAGATTTTATGTCTCATAAAAGCAAGGTCTGTTGTAGATCCAGATAATTCTCCCGGGCATCTATCTTCAATATTT
>NW_007729229.1:364524-365521 GCF_000696425.1 Galeopterus variegatus | reverse complement strand
AAGGAAAGCATCACCCCTTATAACAGGCTGAGTAGGCTGAAAATAATGATGAACTAATGATGAACTATAGAACTAATGATGAAGTATTTTATCAGCTAAAGTAACTTTAGCATTTTACACACAAAAATGGAGTTATCAACTCAACCGGGTAAGAGTCCAGGAAGATTACTTCACATGACTATTTTAAGGTGCACTTTGAAACTGATGAATATCTCACCGAATGGGAAGTTCATATCAAGCAGAGACAACAGTTTGTATACAGGAAAAAGACTGAGATAGCAGAGCATGATTGGTAAGGGAGGACTACCATTATTCAAGAAAAGCAGTAGCACAAGTACTGGAAGAAGGAATACCAGGGAAGTAAAATCAATGAGGCATGAGAGTGCCAATGACAGAGACTGTAGTGTGTCATGCCAAGGAATTAGAGCTCATTCTTCTAAGAAGTAGGGAGCCAGTGAACAGCTTTAAGCCTGGGAATGACATCAGACTATTAATTTAAAAAAGACCATTTTGTTTGCATCAGATAAATGAGCTTAAATAGAGCAGCAGGCAGGAAATGGTTCAGGCCGTAAATGATAAGGATGTTAACTAAGACAAGCAGTGGGGATGGAGGCAAGGAAGAAATGTGAGAAATGTGAGATAAACATGAGTAGTATTAGTGATCAATTGGAAATGGAGGTTGAGAGAGAGACAAAAGTCTAGAATAATTACTAGAGATCTGGCTGGGGCAACTGGATAAAGAGGGAAATTCAGGAGAAAAAGCAAATTTGGGGGTAAAGATAATGAGCTTGCTTTGTGTCATGTTGTGTTAGATGTGCCTATTTGACATCCACATAAAGGTAATCAAAGGGTGGCTGGATCTACAAGTGTGGAGGTCAGTAGAAACAGCTGAAGACGTGGATTGGTGAGTCTACGGTATATAGGGAGAAGAAGGCATGGGTCAGATGAAAGGTTTTAGGAAGAGTGAGGGAAACAGGTGAAAAAAGAAAAAAAAAAA